>NC_061489.1:16895310-16902810 GCF_022539355.2 Hippoglossus stenolepis | reverse complement strand
GTTCGCTGACCACAGCACTTTTTACTTGTCCTCAGACCTGTGTTTTGAAGAACTGGTAGTTAAAGTTTTGAAAGTTCCTGTATTTAATGTTAGTGGAAGTTGAGAAATGTGCTGCAAAGTCACGCATTAGCCACATGAAGCCACATAAGAGAAGAGGATTGTTTTTTCTTCTCACCCTAACCACATCCTCAAAGTCAAAGAACATAAAAAAAAAGATGGTTATCAGATAGATCAAAAAACACTGTTTCAGTTTTTTTGAATGTTTGAGAAATAGAGATAGAATATGTTAATGTTCTTTCTGTTGAAATGTTGATGCAGGTTGTATTATTGCAAAGGAAGTAAAAATCAGTACGTTGTAGTCAGTGGGAGGAAGGCAGCTATGTGGAGAAATGGAGGTGATGAATGTGCAGAAATGTAAAAAAAAAAGTAAAAGTAAAAGCTATGAGATTCGAGTATAAAAATATAGAAGTGACATTTCTTCTTAAACAACTACGAAAATATTGTGAAAACATCTTATCTGTTTTAAGTTAAAATGTAATTTCTTTCTCCTGTTTTTGATGCTACACTGCGATAAAAGACAAACCGTGTTTAGAAATAACAGTGGAATGAGTCATCCAGGCGGCAGGGTTTGGCCACAACCTTAAAATAGCTGTAAATAGCCACATTACGCATGATCTATATTTCAGGTGAAAAAAAAGGCAATGCTTCTCTATCATTTTTGATTTATGTATGTATCAAAAATAAGTATGTACTATGTAAGAAATGCTAATACAGTTGTACATATTCCTAAGTCACTTTAAAAGAGGCGGCAGAAAAAGAAGTGGCAAATGTAGCAACTGTAAATTTAGTCCCAACCAGGGTTACAGAAACAGTTTTCAAAGTAAACCACTGTACCACCAACTTTGTACAAGTCTATTTATGCAATCAGTGTGAGATGTGAAAATGTTCCTCCTTTTATCTCCATGCTGGTTTTGATGTTTGTAAAAAGGTTGCATTTTATGTTCACTAGCACCAACCAAACGACCCTCAAAGGATAAGTGCTGTAGATAATGTATGGATGTGTTAATTCGCCCTGCCCTTCCTAGGACTGTATTTCTTTCTTTCTCAGAGTAAACAACTTTAAAAATGCTGAGCACAAAACAAGAAGTACTGAATCCCCCAAAATAAAAACATTTTGGTCAAATTCCTTTAATGCAAAATACTAAATTACCTCAAAGACACATTTAATCCAAGAGTAAAGAGTTGGCACCACTCAAAAGTCTTTACAGTTGGTTTTCACATGCCGAGGTACGATCACATGAAAGTGTCACGACACTGAGATAACCATCTGGATTTTACGAGGAAAATACATAAATGTTTGATTGTGATTCAACCAAACCTATCAAGAGTTCAGGTTTAACAGGCTGATCTCTCCTGTGTCAGGCACATATTGAAAGGTTAAGAGTGACCTGACTGATCACATGGCAAAAACGATAGTGGGTTGTTGCAGCAGGTTTATGACACTTCTTCTGTGTTGTCAATTATTTGCTCAGTCAGTCAGAAGTTCAACTGTGTTTCAACAAGAGGGCTCAACTCAAAGGGATCACAGGTGGTTGTTTGAGGACGCTACAACTATCACGGACCATAAACACCAACTTTATGGCACTATGAATCAGCGAAACGGTTGTCGACCTTTAACTCCGCGCTATCAAACCAAACCAAACTCTTAACCTCTGTCTTCAATTAAATCCACAGCAAAGAACTAAAAGCAACAGGCGTGTTTACCTTCACGAAGAAAAAGAGAGTTACCGCCCAAATTATGTCTAATTAAATATCCCTGTTTTTTTTATAGCACATATCTAACTTAAAGCAGAAGTTGCTAGAAGCCTCTACAGTGACAGAGTTAAAATGCACCAAACTAATTTAGTATAACGTGAAATGAAAGTCATTCTGTAACAGGTATAAGTGATGTTTAAGGAAACTGATAAATCTGCCATTATTAAAAACAAATTAGTCAACACAATTTGAAAACTTAAGTTAAATATCCGCCTTAAAAACACGAGTTAGCATAACCTGAAGAAGCAGTGTGGTATGATTATAGTAAGTTGTCTTAACTTGAAAAGGTGTGGAATTGTATGGTTCTTTGATAAGAGAAAGTACGTTTTGTCATGAATGAAAAATGTAACATTGGTTGTTTTAGCTCAGAGTAACAAGTTCAAAGAATAAGAGATCATTAATAAAACAACTTGTATAACTTAACTTTGTTAGATGACACTCTTTAAGTAATTAATTAATTAATCTTGAGATTGAGTTTACTCATGTTTTTAAGGCAGCAGATGAACTTAAGTTTTTAAGTTGTACCACCTTAATAATCAGTGTGGTAAATAAGCTTTTACCATAAAACCACACTGAATTCTTTTTGTGTCTCAGCAGACGCTCTTTGAGCTATGGTCTATAATCACTTCCCTTTTAAACTGTAGAAGTGGCTAAAAATTTGTTTAAACAGTTTTTGCAGTTTTTGTCATCATTCCTTTTTTTTTGTGTTGCAACATGGACCGCAGAGAAGTTTAGACTATAACAATTAAATAAATGAATCAAAGGTTTCACCCAGTCAACATTGTGACATGAACACTTGCTTTTAAAATATGTATCTCCTGCTGCAAACTCACTGTTTTAAGTCATAAGAAATTTGTTTTTAAAATGTCAGAGTCCATTGCATATATTGAAGTTGTAGGTACAGCTATGATTAAACTGATTGCATTGATTTTTAAAAGATTGCAGATTTTATTTGAGTCTAAAGCGACCAAAATACTAACTTCAACTTCAACTTGAAGCCAGTCCCTGACTTTTGAAAAGGAGCACTATTGGAACTACACTCAACTCCCTCAGATGTATTATAAGGGAAATGTCACCATTAACTGTAACAAAGTGTTTGCACACCCTATTAAAGTCTTCCTAGATGTCACACCCAGCTCAACCATTGTGTAAGACGACTGCTCGTCTACGGAAAAGCAGAAGCTCTGACATCACGGAAATTGTTGCCTCAACAAAATTCCAGAGAGACCTGACTCCGAAGGATTGAAGCACGACTGAAGACGCTGCGATGGAGTTTGAACTAAACTCCACACACACACACACACACACACACACACACACACACACACACACACACACACACACACACACACACACACACACACACACACACACAGTCACATACACTCTCCTCAACTAAGTGTTTGACACATTTTTATTTAAGTAACTGCAATTTTTTTTTATTCAGAGGTTAAAGGTTACAGTTGCCAGTTTATATACACAGATGATTTACCAACATGAACGTAATGACATTTCTTCTGCGATTATATGTCTGCCACACACTGTAAAGCCAAAAAACTAAATCTAAAAATGTTATATATTTAATATCTTAGTATTTTTATTTATAAAGATTTTTACATTTTTATTCATTTAAATTTGCATCAGCGTTGTTGCAACTTAAAACAGTTCTAACAATGATATAAAATGCTTATAAATAAGAGGGAATGAAAACGAGAGGGTACTTGAAAACATTTAAGAAAATATTAAATAAAAAACTTTTTTTAATAGTCACAGTGTGACTCAAATGACATAATTGATTTGACCATGTAACTTCCAGGGGCCTGCATGGAAATGTTAAGCTGAGAGGTTTCCTGTTATAACACTAGATGATCTGCCAGTCGCAACCCAGACGTAAAAAAGTAAAGAAAATTACAACATGTATCAGCTTTTACGGGCTGTGTTTTTCTACTGGGAGATCACATTAAATGAAGGGGAAAGTCCTCCTGGCATCCTGACAAGCAGTTTCTTCCTCTATCATAGCCGTCTTGGCAAAAGCACTGTCTTAACGGACCTTGGCGTACACGCAGTCATCATCTGTTGGTTCAACAGTCCGCCGAGGCCGCTCTGAAAACTTGATTTGGCCGTACTCCACCTCTTCTGGGTTCGCCCTCTGCTGCACCCGCCCTCGCTGCTTGATCCTGACATCTGCGTAGGTTAATTCCTGCTCATCTCCTCCCTCTACAGAGCGGAAGGAAGACGTTGCACAAACATATCAGATGTAATGTGGCATGAGGGACAACAGTGCTATTGAAGAAATTGTTCTATTCTTTTGATAAGCAGCATAAATGCAAGGAGTCTGAATAAAGCCATGCTTTCTTTTGTACCTTCAAGTTGGTTGGCTTTCTTTTTCTTCAAAGCATAGATGACGGCTCCCCCGACCACTAATAGGACAACCAGTGCTGCGAGCAAACCAGCCATTACTGGCAGACACACAGATATGAGTTCAAATAGAAGACACAACAGGTGTTTTTATGCAGACAACCAGAGAGAAAAGGATGAAAACGATTGGATCCACTGCAGCAGAGGCAGTTTTCACTTACCAATGAACCAGGGCACATCTCTGAAGAAGGAGGTCACAGTTTGATTGGAGGATGTGATATTAATGGAAGGTTTAAGTGACACTGTGACAGCAGTCTTCTTACCCACAGTCGTGTCTGCGGCCGTAGGGGTTGTTGTCAGCTCATCGCACAGTGTGTTATTGGCTGCAAACACCCACTGTGATATGCGTGTCCCATTAGAATCAGTGCAGTTAATGAAGATGAAGCCTGTATGGAGAGAAACAGATGAGCTATAACTGATGTTCAGCATGATCATGATCTCCAGCATCATCTGACCATTGTCCCTCATGCTCTCACTCACCACAGGTAGATATACTCTTCTGCTTCTGTAAATGACTGACGTGGTTTTTGACTGAGCAGGTAAGATCTCCCTCGACTTCCTGTCTCAGAGTGATGCTGTCAGTCTCGTAATTTCCAGAGAGGAGTTTGTCTTCTGTCAGTGTGCGTCCATCCAGAGTCCAGGTGTACTGAGGACTTTCCCCTCCCTCAGAGGAGCAGGACATCCTCTTCTCTCCCTGGGACAGACACTCAGACACCAGCCGGACAGACAACACAGGAGCTGGAGGAACAAAGATGATGTTTGACATGTTGACTGAGTCATGGTCGTCCGTCACAGTTTCTAATACAGAACAGGGCAGACACTGCAGAATAAAAAGTTGTTTACCTTGAATAGACAACTGTAGAGTCCGCTCCTCTAAAAGAACTCCACTTGAATTATGTATTAGAAGTGTATATTCATCTGTGTCAGATCTTATCAGGTTATTGATCCTAAATGTTCCATCATTAGAAGTAAAGGAGTATTTGACTTCATTTATATTCTGACTAATTTCATTATTTTTCCAGCGCAATATAGTTTTGTTGTTTTTGTCAATGGTAAATCTTTCTGGTACACGATCCTTCAGCTGCAGGAACACAGTTCCTCCCAAAGGTCCGTAACACTGAGCTCCATCCTTCTGTCTGAAATCACATTTGGTTTCCACACCTGGAGAGTTTTTGAAAAAAAAAGAGGTTTTAAAAGAAAAGTTTTGAGCAGTTGATTTCCCAGACTAACAATGACATTGCCATTGCCATTGCTGTTACTGGGTTTCTCTCAGATCACATTATGTATTATTATTTGCACAGCTGATGATATTCTGACATGTTACAGTAGGAAAATCACAGTTAATAATTAGATGAATAATAGCTGACTTTCATTTTACTGGTCCATTGTGACTGTTGGCTCACTGTCACACTGTCATGACTTGGTGGGGATTTAACTGCACCATGCTCAAACACGTACAGTGAAAAATTGAATTACGTGCACAAGACATATGGATTTTTTTCAAATTATAGGAAATTGTGCAAATAATGATGATGTTTATATTTGTGTTGTTTGTATTTTTTTCTAGAGGCATAACTGGTGTTTTATTAAGGTTGCACAAGGTTTATTGAATATCTGAACTGTAAATGACAATAAATAAAACGATACAAAAATTACATTAACAAATTGCCATGCATGACCCCACTTCTGCAAAATATGTTGTGAGTATATTAAAATCCAACATCAAAAAGTGTCACATGAAAGAACAGGTCGGAACGGCTCACTGTGAGAGACTCCAAGCAGCATCAGCAACAGTCCAAACTCAGCCTCCATGTCTCATCACCGCTCGGCCTCTGCAGCTTTCACACAAACCTCTCTTCTTCAGCCACACGCAAACATGTGTGTCCTGCCAACGATATCTCCTGTTAGAGGCCGATCTCAGAGGAGAACCTGTGAAAACTGTGATCAAGCACAGCAGAGTTTTTCTATTTGATCTTTTTGTAGGCAGAGAGGAGAACAGGAAGTCAAATTAATTTCACTTCCCCTTTAGCCTATAAAAAGAGTGCCTTGACGTGTGCGTGTGTGTCTGTGTGAAAGAGTGTGTGTGTGTGCGCGTGTGTGTGTGTCTGTGTGTGATGGACTGAGTGGAAAAGACAGAAACGTTCCTTCATTATACTGAAAGAGGATTTAAGAACATTTCTAAAACGTCCATGTTTCAACCAAATAACAAATGCAAAGGTGACAGTGTAGCCCACCAGCAGGAGGTCATTGCACTGCATGATGAGTAAATACATCATCTTTAGACATAGATCAGATTTTTAAATACTGGTTTAAACTATGAAGTATTAGTATAGTTTTTTTTTATTAATTTAAATTCCACAAAAAATGTAAAATGTATCATTTGTGTATTGGATTTTTGTAATGGAGAATTGTGTTGTGTAAATAACAAAAAAAAAGTTTACATTCTTGAAAAGATTTTGTCTGGAAATCAAGTTTTATGATGAACTTAAACACAATTCAAACATCTGAGTAAATATATGATGAATATCAGTTGATATAATGTGATTTTGACAATTTGATGCAATGATAACAATAACCTCTTGGTACATCGATAAAAAAAGCTTTATACAACTTCATACTTTGTTAACAGGGGAGTTGATACTTTTACTTTGTTAGGTTTTTACTTTACTATTGCTAAAGTTGCCATTTTTTCCACAGTTAGACCAACTAAAATGTTCATGTTGTGTATTTCTTTGCCAAAACAAAACCTTTTGTCAGATGATTATAGTTTTGTCAATTGTCAGAAGTATTTGTTGATAAGAAATTACACCTCAATGAAAGTGACCAACTAAGTGGTAAAAAAAATAACTATATTCTGCCATCAAAGTGAGATTTGGGGAGGACCGGTGTTCTGCAGCGAGGCTCTTTGTACTTAAAATTGGTTACAGCAGTTTAACACAAGCTAATCAATCGATTGTCAATAATTTTGAGAGTTGGTGGCCACATCTGAAATGTATTATTTTCAGTGCTTGACCTGTGCAGGCTGCCGAGCCAAAGAGATGTTTGTTTTTATGATATTTATGATCGTTATCCGTCATTCGCTGAAAGCCAGAGGAAGTAGACCTATCAACCTAATTCCTGTCTGTATGTGGACGGCATTTCTTGCATTATCAGTTTCAAGTGTTAAACCGATAACCATGTTATTGGTTTAACACTTGCCATGTGTAATGTCAACAGCCAAAAGAAGTGCAGTGTCAATTTCCGGGGGGATTTTTACAGGCAAACCGT
>NC_061489.1:16695944-16894810 GCF_022539355.2 Hippoglossus stenolepis | reverse complement strand
CTGCAGGACCACAGTTCCTCCCAAAGGTCCGTAACACTGAGCTCCATCCTTCTGTCTGACATCACATTTGGTTTCCACACCTGGAGAGTTTTTGAAAAACAGATTGTAAACAATTGTCATCTTTTCATTTTTAACAAAATGAGCGAAAATGACCAGAGAAAGCAGTTCACACAACAATACCCGTTAAGTTCTCGTTACACAGGAGATTGCAATTAGACATGCATATACAGTGATAAACACATTATCTAGAATATTTAAAATTTTGAATAGAAAATGCAACAGCCAAATAATTATTTTACTCAGGGAGGGGTGAGCATTGTGGAGCAATTCGTTGTTGGAAAATACTTTTGTCAAACTCAAATGAGTCCGGGGGGGGTTCAATGAGCAAAATAAAGAATCAGGAACATGTTTTAGTTTTACTGTAACTGTAGATCACAGAATACAAACAGGACGTAGGACTTCAATCATTGACATCAGACTTTATTTTATTTAAAGAATCTATTTGAGTAAAAAACTAATCTAAAACTAAAATCCCTCTTTGCGATTACAATTACCAGCAAATATACATCAACAAAGTCTTTCTCAGTTTAAGTCCATAGACTATCGAACCTGCCAAAGTAAAAAAAGAAAGAAAGAAATGTTTAACTTGAGTAATTCACTTAATTGAGTGAAAAAATACACAAATAGATTAATGTAGAAATTACTGTATAAATGAATACATAAATAAATAAAATAATATATGCAGTGTGGTGAGAGTAAAGGGTACTAGTTTCTACATGTATTTATTAATTTATAAATTTACACACCAAAATACAAAAACAAATAAATGTGGAAATGTATAGATACATAAATGAATGAATGTAAAAACATATTAATACAAAAATAATTATATGTGGAAATCTATCAATACAAAAATATATACATATTTTGTAATAAGATTTTTGTTATTTATGCAGGAATTAATTTTGGCATTCTATTATATATGTATCTATTGAGTTGTTTATTTATCTTTTTTTACTTTTGGCAGTTTCGGTCCTCCACAAACGTGACACTGATCCCTAAAATCCTTGATCCAAACTTGTTCATGTTTTTGAATCTGATCTTGGGTCTTCATGAAATCATTGAATCGTGTATTATTCAGACAAATTCAACTCCAAAACTAATATCTCAGTGAAAAACCTTACCATGGGAGACTGCAAGTAGCATCACCAACAGTCCAACTACAGCTTCCATGTCTGGTCAGTGTTCAGCCTTCAGCTTTGAGACGAACTCCTCTTCTTCACCCAACAGCAAACACACACAGCAGGGTGCTGAGCAGTCTGAAATGTTTCCAGGTAGTGATCAGCTTTGAGATTAGAAACTGAGGAAAAGTCTTTTTTGGGTTGGTACATTTAAGAGGAAGCAGGTGTCGGTATTTTTAAACGTGACAGAAATTGAAGGATGTTTCATTTTGCTTGTCATTTGATGTTTTGGTTTTCATGCACAAAATGTATGCATGCACCACAGCTTGTATATGAAGTCTACGGCCTTATTTATAAAGTCCAAAGTCTTTATATACATATAAATGCACTGTCCACACATAGTCAGGTTTATATAGTCAAGTCTCAGGTTTATCACCAGTCCATACATATTTTGTGGCATCTACAACTAAAGTGGCGTCCAGAACCAGTCATTTCAGTTCCATCTTTACAATGGGAGCACTGGGACTAGATGTGCTAATTATTGAATTAATCCTCAAGTCGGATTGAAGAGATCATCTGATGGTGTGTGACTTGTGAAGCTTTCTGTTCAGTTTCATGCACAGTAAAAATGTGCATATAGAAAACTGAGGCAACAGCTTTGAGCATTTGCCTGAGACCAGAATTTTAGCAGAAGTACTGTAGGTGTGATGATCGCGTTTCACCAAACTATTTCAAGAAATGACTGCATGACATTGCACTCAGATATATGGAGGAAGTGAAGTGTTAAAGATTAGCCAAGCTATGGAAACCTACCATAGATACAGCTTTGTACATAAACATCTCCTGTTTTATTCCACTATTGTCTGCCTGCTCCATTTGATCGATTTTAGTTCAATAAACATTTCAGTCAACACCTGAAGCATTTGTACAGAGTTCATAAGAAGAGATATAATCGTAGATTAAAGAGTTTTTAAGATATCATTTTAGTTCTACAGTGATTAACTCCCCACTATATACACAGAAAATGACATAGTACTGAAACAACTGTCTCTGGAGCTAAGACGTTCATCACCATGCTCATTTCTTGCATCCACTGAAAACCAAACTAAACGTTACAGATGAAAGTGAATATAGAGTAAACTATACTTTACTATGACAAAATGTGAGTGAAATCCAAACACAGCCTGCGTATGTTGCCACAACACTACATGATTTGTCATCTTCAATATGGACTGATCCCAGTTGGACAGAAACAAAGTGTTTTACTTTCGTCTCTTTCAAGTCATTCATTTATATGATTTTCAGAACAAGCGCTGAAACTAAATCGTATAAGTCTAATTATCCAATGTTCAGTCATAAGTTTATATATTCTGCTTACACTGTTTACACTATATATATATATATATATATATATATATATATATATATATATATATATATGTATATATATAGTGATTTAAGAACATTTTTGTAACGTCCATGTTTCAACAAAATAGCAAATGCAAAGGTGACACTGTAGCCCACCAGCAGGACGTCATTGCACTGCATGATGAGTAAATACATCATCTTTAGGCATAGATCAGATTTTTAAATATTGGTTTAAACTATGAAGTATTAGAATAGCTTTTTCTTATTAATTAAGATTCCACAAAAAATGTAAAATGTATAATTTGTGTATTGGATTTTTGTAATGGAGAATTGTGTTGTGTAAATAACAAAAAAAGGTTTACACTCTTGAAAAGATTTTGTCTAGAAATCAAGTTTTATGATCCACTTAAACACAAACCAAACATCTGAGTAAATATATGACAAATATAAGTTGATATAATGTGATTTTGACCATTTGATGCAATGATAACAATAACCTCTTCAATATTAGTAAAGAATTTGATAAACAGGCGGCCAGCTGTGGGCTGTGGCAGTGAGCTTTCAGTCTGTGGATTGAGTTCAACATGTCTTCTTCTGTCTCCTCGTATAAAGCACAGCAGTGGCAGGCAACAGAGTTCAAACGCAGGTCAAATTCACCACTGGTGCATTTTGATAATCAGATTACTTTTATTTCAACACATCAGACTGACACAGATATTCCAGGTGTCATAGGTCCTGAGCTCCGTCATGGCAACAACATTCATCGAATCACTTCCTCTTGAATACATTCTCTGCAAAGTAAAAGCATGTCATTTATTTTGTTGCTGGAATGCTTTATATCGAGCTGAAATGCAGAGCTTTTATTTTTGAAATGTTGGGACTGAAGATTGCGTCAATTTATTAACAGACCCCTGAAATAACCAAGATGTAAAGTATGAACAAAAAAACCACCAGCTAAGTAAATAATTCAAACCTTTATAAAACCCACATACGTGAACGCTAATAAAAGAAATTCACTTTCATTTGATGAAAGACATTGTCAATAAAATCTCCACTGCAAAAAAAACTAGTCAGGATGAACACAGAGATTTCTACTTTCACTCTGCATCATTGACTGTTTATAAAAAGCTCTGCACACAAACAATAAAAAGTGACAGAATATTGCAGAACTGTGTGATGAGGACTCACTAAGGACAGAGAATAATTCCAGAGCATTAACACAGGACAAGAGAACAAACCATTCCAAACTGGGAGGTTTAGAACAGATGCACAAGTTCACCTCAACTTATAACTTCTCCTCCACAGTTTCCATGGAAATACACACTGAAGGTTCTCAAGTATGTATCTTCACACTGAGCTGTTTAATCTAAAAAGTCACGTAATGTTAAAGCTTTGAAGCTCAATTGTTAAATTTATCATGTCATCTTCTGGTCTCTCTCTCTCTCTCTCTCTCTCTCTCTCTCTCTCTCTCTCTCTCTCTCTCTCTCTCTCTCTCTCTCTCCCTCCCTTTGTCATAATGTGATGTCGCCCTCCATTGGCAACTCGGGGAATAGCAACAACATAGACAATGCAGGCCTATGCCAGGGGACCTGAGCTGATAGAGGGGGGGCCCCTGATTGAGAACTAATGATTCCGTAATCCACAGAAATGACAATTTTCGTTTGGTTCAAGGTCTGGCCCCAGATTTGTGATACTGTATTTGCACACACAGTAGAGAGACACTTTCTGAAAAGCCTCTTGAAGTAGAACCAGATGTATGATGGAATGATTATTTAGGGGCCGGGCGGCTGTGTTCATGAATAAAACTTTGTGAGAATAAATCATAGACATCTCTAGACTGTCTAGATGAACACATTTTATCTTGATAACTGAATTTTTTCACAGTAGCAGTAGTCAGCAGCCCTGCAGACTGCCTTCAGTCACAGTGTCAAGTTCCATCGTGAGTGAAGTGATGTCCCCTGGCAGGTTGCTCATCAAGATCATGACTGGATTTCAGGGTCTAAGATTGTGAATTCAAACCCTGGTTTAAGTACAATAATTCTGTTAATGTCTATTCAAGCAAAATGCATCATGAAAAGCTCATTTTCCTCTTCCTCCTCTTTTTTTCTCCTATACTTCCTCAAAATGTTCAACCCATTGCTGCTTGCAATGTTTTAATTAATGCAATAATATGTAAAAATGACATGTAAAACAGTCACTTTCAAATGACATCACACTCAGTTGCACAGCGAATATGAAGCCCTATACACAGTGACACCTTTTCTGATTTACGATGAACAGACTTTCAGACCTGAAAACCCTGAAAACATTAAAAATGTCTTTGCACATTTATGTGGTGAGCAGAGGTCGACACGATAAGAAGTTATTTTCCCACCCACAAAGAAACATGAGCCATTACAGCAAGAGAGGCGAAACAAAATGTCGGTTTGAGGAAGTTTTGGGTTCAGGAGCAGAACTTCTCTTTTCAACCATCTAAACAGAGGTCTCTGGATACTCCCTCTCTTGTGGCATGGCAGAGCCCTCAGCTCTCTGGGATTTCTTTTTCCTCCAAGCAAAATAGGCGGCGATCCCAATGAACAACAGAGCTGCCACAGCTGTTTGCACTCCACATATGACGGAGGGATCTGTTTCAGTGGAGAGACACAAAGATCGCATGTTGACAAAGTTTTCACTCACATTGACAGACAACAAGATGAAACGATTGGATCCACTGCAGCAGAGGCAGTTTTCACAAACTAATGAACCAGGGCTCATCTCTGAAGGAGGAGGTCACAGTTTGATTGGAGGATGTGATACTAATGGAAGGTTTAAGTGACACTGTGACAGCAGTCTTCTTACCCACAGTCGTGTCTGGGGCCGTAGGGGTTGTTGTCTGCTCAACGCACAGTTGTTATTAGCTACAAACACCCACTGTGTTATGCGTGTCCCATTAAGATCAGTGCAGTTAATGAAGATGAAGCCTGTATGGAGAGAAACAGATGAGCTATAACTGATGTTCGGCATGATCATGATCTCCAGCATCATCTGACCATTGTCCCTCATGCTCTCACTCACCACAGGTAGATATACTCTTCTGCTTCTGTAAATGACTGACGTGGTTTTTGACTGAGCAGGTAAGATCTCCAGAGACGTCCTGTCTCAGAGTGATGCTGTCAGTCTCGTGATTTCCAGAGAGCAGTTTGTCTTCTGTCAGTGTGTGTCCATCCAGAGTCCAGCTGTACTGAGGTCTGTCCCCTCCCTCAGAGGAGCAGGACACCCTCATCTCTCCCTGGGACAGACACTCAGAGACCAGCCGGACAGACGACACAGGAGCTGGAGGAACAAAGATGATGTTTGACTTACATATTGACTAGTCATTATCGATCCGTCTGGTTTCTAATACAGAACCAAGTGGAGCCACTGCAGAATAAAAATTTATTACCTTGAATAGACAACTGTAGAGTCCGCACCTCTAAAAGAACTCCATTTGAATTATGTATTAGAAGTGTATATTCATCTGTGTCAGATCTTATCAGGTTATTGATCCTAAACGTTCCATCACGAGAAGTAAAGGAGTATTTGTCTTTAATTATATTCTGAAAATTTTTATTATTTTTCCAGCGCAATATATGTTCGCTGTTTTTGTCAATGGTAAATCTTTCTGGCACCCGATTCATCAGCTGCAGGACCACAGTTCCTCCCAAAGGTCCGTAACACTGAGCTCGATCCTTCTGTCTGACATCACATTTGGTTTCCACACCTGGAGAGTTTTTGAAAAACAGATTGTAAACAATTGACATCTTTTCATTTTTAACAAAATGAAATGAAAATAGTGACAGTTCACAACAATACCCGTTTAAGTTCTGCGTTACACAGAGATTGCAATTAGACGTATATGTTAGTAAACATATTATCTAGAATATTTAAAATTGAATAGAAAATGCAACAGCCAAATAATTATTTTACTCAGGGAGGGGTGAGCATTGTGGAGCAATTCGTTGTTGAAATACTTTTTGTCAAACTCAAATGAGTCAGGGGAGTTCAATGAGCAAAATAAAGAATCAAGGTGTGTTTTAGTTTTACTGTAACTGTAGATCTGGAATACAAACAGGACGTAGGACTTCCAATCATTGACATCAGACTTTTATTTTATTTAAAGAAGTCTATTTGATAAGCCCAATCTAAAACTAAAAATCTCGATTAATTACCAGCAAATATACAGAAATCAACAAAGTCTTTCTCGGTTTAAGTCCATGGGCCCTATAGAATGCCAAAGTAAAAAAAAAGAAAAAGAAAAGAAATGTTTAACTTAAGGTAATTCATAAGTGAGTGAAAAATACAATCAGATTAATGTAGAAATATACTGTATAAATGAATACATAAATAAATAAAATAATAATAAGTGTGGTGAGGTAAAGGGTACTGGATTTCTATGTGTATTTATTAATTTATAAATTTACACACAAAATACAAACAAATAAATGTGGAAATGTATAGATACATAAATGAATGAATGTAAAACATATTAATACAAAAATAATTGTATGTGGAAATCTATCAATACAAAAATATATACATATTTTGTAATAAGATTTTATTTATGCAAGGTAATTTGGCATTAAATTATATATGTATCTATTAGTTATTTGTTATTTATCTTTTCTCACTTTTAGCAGTTTAGTTCCTCCACAAGCGTGACACTGATCCTAAAATCCTTGATCCAAACTTGTTCATGTTTTGAATCTGATCATGATTCTTCCATGAAATCATTGAATCGTGCCTTCGAAAGACAATTAACTCTAAGCTAATATCTCCAGTGAAAAACCTTACATGGGAGACTGTAAGGTAGCCTTCACCCAACAGTCCAACTACAGCTTCCATGTCTGGTCAAGTGTTCAGCCTTCATTTGAGACAGACTCCTCTTCTTCATGAAACAGCAAACTTACACAGCAGGTGCTGAAACAGTCAAATGTTTCCAGGTAGTGATCAGCTTTGAGATTAGAAACAGAGGAAAAAAGTCTTTTTTGGGATGGTACATTTAAGAGGAAGCAGGTGTGGTATTTTTTAAACGTGACAGAAATTTAAGGATGTTTCATTTTGCTTGTCATTTGATGTTTGGTTTTCATGCACAAAATGTATGCATGCACCACAGCTTGTATATGAAGTCTACGGCCTTATTTATAAAGTCCAAAGTCTTTATATACATATAAATGCACTGTCCACATAAAGTCAGGTTTATATAGTCAAGTCTCAGGTTTATCACCAGTCCATACATATTTTGTGGCATCTACAACTAAAGTGGCGTCCAGAACCAGTCATTTCAGTTCCATATTTACAATGGGAGCACTGGGACTAGATGTGCTAATTATTGAATTAATCCTCAAGTCGGATTGAAGAGATCATCTGATGGTGTGTGACTTGTGACTCTGTTCAGTTCCATGCACAGTAAAAATGTGCATATAGAAAACTGAGGCAACAGCTTTGAGCATTTGCCTGAGACCAGAATTTTAGCAGAAGTACTGTAGGTGTGATGATCGCGTTTCACCAAACTATTTCAAGAAATGACTGCATGACATTGCACTCAGATATATGGAGGAAGTGAAGTGTTAAAGATTAATACAAACTGTAAAACCTACCATAGATACAGCTTTGCCCGCAAACATCTCCTGTTTTATTCCACTATTGTCTGCCTGCTCCATTTGATCCGATTTTAGTTCAATAAACATTCAGTCCAACACCTGAAGCATTTGTACAGAGTTCATAAGAAGAGATATAATCGTAGATGCAAGAGTTTTAAGATATCATTTTAGTTCTACAGTGATTAACTCCCCACTATATACACAGAAAATGACATAGTACTGAAACAACTGTCTCTGGAGCTGACGTTCATCACCATGCTCATTTCTTGCATCCACTGAAAACCAAACTAAACGTTACAGATGAGAAAGTGAATATGAGTAAACTATACTTTACTATGACAAAATGTGAGTGAAATCAAACACAGCCTGCGTAATGTTGCACAACTCTACATGATTTTGTCATCTTCAATATGGACTGATCCCAGTTGGACAGGCTCAAGTGTTTTTACCAAGTCTCTTTCAAGTCATTCATTTATATGATTTTCAGAACAAGCTGAAACTAAATCGTATAAGTCTAATTATCAATATTCAGTCATAAGTTATATATTCTAACATATTTACACTATACTTATATATATATATATATATATACATATATATATATATATATATATGTATATATATAGTGATTTAAGAACATTTTTGTAACGTCCATGTTTCAACAAAATAGCAAATGCAAAGGTGACACTGTAGCCCACCAGCAGGACGTCATTGCACTGCATGATGAGTAAATACATCATCTTTAGGCATAGATCAGATTTTTAAATATTGGTTTAAACTATGAAGTATTAGAATAGCTTTTTCTTATTAATTAAGATTCCACAAAAAATGTAAAATGTATAATTTGTGTATTGGATTTTTGTAATGGAGGAATTGTGTTGTGTAAATAACAAAAAAAGGTTTACACCCTTGAAAAGATTTTGTCTAGAAATCAAGTTTTATGATCCACTTAAACACAAATCAAACATCTGAGTAAATATATGACAAATATAAGTTGATATAATGTGATTTTGACCATTTGATGCAATGATAACAATAACCTCTTCAATATTAGTAAAGAATTTGATAAACAGGCGGCCAGCTGTGGGCTGTGGCAGTGAGCTTTCAGTCTGTGGATTGAGTTCAACATGTCTTCTTCTGTCTCCTTGTATAAAGCACAGCAGTGGCAGGCAACATGAGGACAAGCATGAGTCAAATTCACCACTGGTGCATTTTGATAATCAGATTACTTTTATTTCAACACATCAGACTGACACAGATATTCCAGGTGTCATAGGTCCTGAGCTCCGTCATGGCAACAACATTCATGAATCCTTCCTCTTGAATACATTCTACACCAAAGTAAGCATGTCATTTCTTTGTTGCTGGAATGCTTTATATGAAACTGAAATCAGAGACTTTTATATTTTTTGAAATGTTGGACCTGAGATTGCGTCAATTTCTTAACAGACCCCTGAAATAGCGACATGTAAAAGTATGAAAAATAAGACCAGCTAAGTAAATAATTAAAACCTTTATAAAAACCCACATACGTGAGGCAGCTAATAAAAGAAATTCACTTTCATTTGATGAAAGACTGTCAATAAAATCTCCACTGCAAAAAAACCAATCAGGAAGAACTTTTGATTTCTCTTTCCTCTGCATCATCGACTGTTTATAAAAACTCTGCACTACAAATAATAAAAAGTGACAGAATATTTAGAACTGTGTGAACAGTTTCACTAAGGACAAAAGAATAATTCCAGAGCATTAACACAGGACAAGAGAACAAACCATTCCAAACTGGGAGGTTTAGAACAGATGCACAAGTTCACCTCAACTTCATAACTTCTCCTCCACAGTTGCAGGAAATACACACTGAAGGTTCTCAAGTGTATCTTTCACACTGAGCTGTTTAATCTAAAGTCACGTAATGTTAAAGCTCTGGAAACAATTGTTCCAATGTATCATGTCATCTTCTGGTCTCTCTCTCTCTCTCTCTCTCTCTCTCTCACTCCTCACCATCTAATATTAGTATCAGCCTCGCTAACGCTGAATAACGCTTTATTTATGGAAACCACTAAAATATGTTAAAGTTTGGCGGAAGGCCGATAAGACTGAAAACTGTAATTTCATCATCAAAAATGACTTATTTCGTTTGATTAATCAACTCAAATTAGCCTTTATCTTACGATTAGAAGGTTTTTCAAAAAAAGCCTCTTAAAATCTACAGACTCAACTGACTACGTGAATGTTATTTACAACCAGGCTGACTGACAATTCATGAAACAAAACTTCTTATCAAACATCTGAGACATCTCTGAACTGTCTGGATGAACACATTTTTATCTTGATAACTGAATTTTTTCACAGTAGCAATAGTCAGCAGCCCTGCGAACTGCCTTCGAATCACAGTGTCAGTTGCATCGTGAGTGAAGTGATGTCCCTAAGGCAGGTTGCTCATCAAGATCATGACTGGATTTCAGGAATCCTGGTTGTGAAATTCAAACCCTGGTTTAAGTACAATAATTCTGTTAATATTCAAGCAGAAATGCATCATGAAAAGCTCATTTTCTCTTCCTCCTCTTTTTCTCTATCACTTCCTCAAAATGTTCAACCCATTGCTGCTGTGTTAATTAATATAATAATATGTAAAAATGACATGTAAAACAGTCACTTTCAAATGGCATCACACTCAGTTGCACAGCATTAATATGAAGCCTATACACAGTGACACCTTTTCTGATTTAGGATGAACAGATTTTCAGGCCTGAAGAACGCAACCTTAAAATGTCGCTGCACATTTATGTGTTGGCTTAGCTGTCGACACACGATAAGAATCATTTTCCACCACAAAGAAACATGAGCCATTACAGCAAGAGAGGCGAAACAAAATGTCGGTTTGAGGAAGTTTTGGGTTCAGGAGCAGAACTTCTCTTTTCAACCATCTAAACAGAGGTCTCTGGATACTCCCTCTCTTGTGGCATGGCAGAGCCCTCAGCTCTCTGGGATTTCTTTTTCCTCCAAGCAAAATAGGCGGCGATCCCAATGAACAACAGAGCTGCCACAGCTGTTTGCACTCCACATATGAGGGAGGGATCTGTTTCTGACAGAGGCACAAGAATCATGTTGACAGTTTTCACTCACATTGACAGACAACAAGATGAAACGATTGGATCCACTGCAGCAGAGGCAGTTTTCACAAACTAATGAACCAGGGCTCATCTCTGAAGGAGGAGGTCACAGTTTGATTGGAGGATGTGATACTAATGGAAGGTTTAAGTGACACTGTGACAGCAGTCTTCTTACCCACAGTCGTGTCCATATGGGTTGTTGTCTGCTCAACGCACAGTGTGTTATTGGCTGCAAACACCCACTGTGTTATGCGTGTCTCATCAGATTCAGTGCAGTTAATGAAGATGAAGCCTGTATGGAGAGAAACAGATGAGCTATAACTGATGTTGAGCATGAATCCATGATCTCCAGCATCATCTGACCATTGTCCTCCAGCCTCTCCTCACCACAGGTGAAATGCTCTTCTGCTTCTGTAAATGACTGACGTGGTTTTGACTGAGCAGGTAAGATCTCAAGTAGTCCTGTCTCAGGTACTGTCGGTCATGATTCTCAGAGAGCAGTTTGTCTTCTGTCAGTGTGTGTTAATCCAGAGTCCAGCTCATTACTGAGGTCTGTCCCCTCCTCAGAGGAGCAGGACACCCTCATCTCTCCTGGGACAGACACTCAGAGACCAGCCGGACAGAGCGACACAGGAGCTGGAGGAACAAGATGATGTTTGACATGTTGACTGAGTCATGATCTCGTCCGTCACAGTTTCTAATACAGAACAGGGCAGACACTGCAGAATAAAGTTGTTTACCTTGAATAGACAACTGTAGAGTCCCGCACCTCTAAAAAGAACTCCATTTGAATTATGTATTAGAAGTGTATATTCATCTGTGTGAATCTTATCGAGTTATTGATCGCGTTATCACAAATGAGAGTATTTGTCTTTAATTATATTCTAAGAAATTTTTATTATTTTCCAAGCGCAATATATGTTAACTGTTTTTGTCAAAATAGTAAATCTTTCCGGCCCGATCCTTCGGCTGCAGGAACACAGTTCCTCCCAAAGGTCCGTAACACTGAGCTCGATCCTTCTGTCTGACATCACATTTGGTTTCCACACCTGGAGAGTTTTTGAAAAACAGATTGTAAACAATTGACATCTTTTCATTTTTAACAAAATGAGCGAAAATGACCAGAGAAAGCAGTTCACACAACAATACTCGTTAAGTTCTCGTTACACAGGAGATTGCAATTAGAAATGCAAATACAGTGATAAACACATTATCTAGAATATTAAAATTTTGAATAGAAAATGCAACAGCCAAATAATTATTTTACTCAGGGAGGGGTGAGCATCGTGGAGCAATTCGTTGTTGGAAAATACTTTTGTCAAACTCAAATGAGTCCGGGGGGGGTTCAATGAGCAAAATAAAGATCTATACTTTTATTTGATAAAAAAAAGATATAAAATACCTAAACAGCATTAAATTATTTAATAAGAAAAAGAATCAGGAACATGTTTTAGTTTTACTGTAACTGTAGATCACAGAATACAAACAGGATGTAGGACTTCAATCATTGACATCAGATTTTATTTTATTTAAAGAATCTATTTGAGTAAAAAACTAATCTAAAACTAAAAATCCTTCTTTGCGATTACAATTACCAGCAAATATACAGTAAACAAAGTATTTCTCAGTTTTAAATCCATGGGCCCCTATCGAAGACCTGCCAAAGTAAAAAGAGAAAGAAAGAAATGTTTAACTTGAGTAATTCATAAGTGAGTAATACATACACAAATAGTTTAATGTAGAAATATATAAATGAATACATAAATGGCAAAATAATATATGCAGTGGTGAAAGGGTAAAAAAGAGGGTGCTGATTTCTACATTTATTAAGTTTTATTAGTTTACATAAAATGCAGAAATGTATAGATACATAAATAAACAAATTTGGAACTAAAAATACATAAATAAATAAATGTGGAAATGTATCAATACAAAAATATACATATATATTTTTAATAATATTTTATTTATTTATTCAGGAATTAATTTAGGCATTCAATTATATATGTATCTATTGAGTTGTTTATTTATTTATCTTTTTTTACTTTTGGCAGTTTCGGTCCTCCACAAACGTGACACTGATCCCTAAAATCCTTGATCCAAACTTGTTCATGTTTTTGAATCTGATCTTGGGTCTTCATGAAATCATTGAATCGTGTATTATTCAGACAAATTCAACTCCAAAACTAATATCTCAGTGAAAAACCTTACCATGGGAGACTGCAAGTAACATCACCACCAGTCCAACTACCAAGCTTTCCATGTCTGGTCAGTGTTCAACCTTCAGCTTTGAGGTGAAACTCCTCTTCTTACCAAACAGCAAACACACACAGCAGGGTGTGAGCAGTGAAATGTTTCAGGTAGTGATCCAGCTTTGAGATGAGAAAGTGAGAAAAGTCTTTTTGGGATTAGATACATTTAGAGGAAGCAGTGAGTGATGTTTTCAGCGTGACAAGAATTTAAGGATGTTTCATTTTGCTTGTCATTTGATGTTTGGTTTTCATGCACAAAATGTATGCATGCACCAAAGCTTGTATATGAAGTCTACGGCCTTATTTATAAAGTCCAAAGTCTTTATATACATATAAATGCACTGTCCACACAAAGTCAGGTTTATATAGTCAGGTCTCAGGTTTATCACCAGTCCATACATATTTTGTGGCATCCACAACTAAAGTGGCGTCCAGAACCAGTCATTTCAGTTCCATATTTACAATGGGAGCACTGGGACTAGATGTGCTAATTATTGAATTAATCCTCAAGTCGGATTGAAGAGATCATCTGATGGTGTGTGACTTGTGAAGCTTTCTGTTCAGTTTCATGCACAGTAAAAATGTGCATAGAAAACTGAGGCAACAGCTTTGAACATTTGCCTGAGACCAGAATTTTAGCAGAAGTACTGTAGGTGTGATGATCACGTTTCACCAAACTATTTCAAGAAATGACTGCATGACATTGCACTCAGATATATGGAGGAAGTGAAGTTTTAAAGATTAATACAAACTGTAAAACCTACCATAGATACAGCTTTGCCCGCAAACATCTCCTGTTTTATTCCACTATTGTCTGCCTGCTCCATTTGATCCATTTTTAGTTTAATAAACATTCAGTCTAACACCTGGCAGTATTTGTACAAAGTTCATAAGAAGAGATATAATCGTAGAATGCAAGAGTTTTAAAATATCATTTCTTCTACTGTGATTAACTCCCCACTATATACAGAAAATGACATAGTACTGAAACAACTGTCTCTGGAGCTAAGGCGTTCTGCCATGTCATTTCTTGCATCCTGAAAACCAAACAGATTACAGATGATGAATGTGGAGTAAGCTATACTTTTACTATGACAAAATGTGAGTGAAATCCAAACACAGCCTGCGTAATATTGCCACAACACTACATATGATTTTGTCATCTTCAATGGACTGATCCCAGTTGGACAGAAACAAAGTGCTTTACTTTAGTCTCTTTCAAGTCATTAATTTATATGATTTTTTTCAGTACAAGCGTGAAACACGTCATATAAGTCAGTTATCCAGTTCAGTCATAAGTTTTATATATTCTGCTTTCACTGTTTACACTATATATATATATATATATATATATATATATATATATATATATGTGATTTAAGAACATTTTTATAACGTCCATGTTTCAACAAAATAGCAAATGCAAAGGTGACACTGTAGCCCACCAGCAGGAGGTCATTGCACTGCATGATGAGTAAATACATCATCTTTAGGCATAGATCAGATTTTAAAATATTGGTTTAAACTATGAAGTATTAGAATAGCTTTTTTATTAAGATTACAAAAATGTAAATGTATAGTGTGTGTTTGGATTTTGTAATGGAGAATTGTGTTATTGTGTATAAAAAAAAGATTTACACTCTTGAAAGAATTTGTCTAGAAATCAAGTTTTATAGATCCACTTAAGCCTAAATCAAACATCTGAATAAATATGACAAATATAAGTTGATATAATGCAGTTTTGACATTTAATTACAATGATAACAATAACCTCTTCAATATTAGTAAAATTTGATAAACAGGCCAGCTGTGGGCTGTGGCAGTGAGCTTTCAGTCTGTGGATTGAGTTCAACATGTCTTCTTCTGTCTCCTCGTATAAAGCACAGCAGTGGCAGGCAACAGAGTTCAAACGCAGGTCAAATTCACCACTGGTGCATTTTGATAATCAGATTACTTTTATTTCAACACAACAGACTGACACAGATATTCCCAGGTGTCATAGGGCCTGAGCTCCGTCATGGCAACAACATTCATCGATTCACTTCCTCTTGAATACATTCTCTGCAAAGTAAAAGCATGTATTATTATTTTTGTTGCTGGAATGCTTTATATCGAAACTGAAATGCAAGGCTTTTATTTTTGAAAAGTTGGGACTGAAGATTGCGTCAATTTCTTAACAGACCCCTGAAATAAGCAGATACTAAGTGAAAAAAGGATCACACCAGCTAAATAAATAATTCAGTGCTTTAAAACCACATGCGTGACATTAATAAAGAAATTCACTTTCATTTGATGTTAGAAGAACATTGTCAATAAAATCTCCATATAAAAAAAAACCCAGTCAGGATGAACACAGAGATTTGTGCCTTTCACTCTGCATCATCGACTGTTTATAAAGCTCTACACAAACAATATAAAGTAATAGAATATTGCAGACTGTGTGGTGAGACTCACTAAGGACAGAGAATTCCAGAGCATTAACACAGGACAAGAGAACAAACCATTCCAAACTGGGAGGTTTAGAACAGATACTAAGTTCCTCAACTTTCCTCTTCTCCTCACAGTTATATGGAAATACACACTGAAGGTTCTCAAGTATGTGTATCTTCTGCTGACTGTTTAATCTAAAAGTCATGTAATGTTAAAACTTGAAGCTCAATTGGTAGAAATTGCTCGTGTCATCTTCTGGTCTCTCTCTCTCTCTCTCTCTCTCTCTCTCTCTCTCTCTCTCTCTCTCCTCTCTCTTTCTCTCTCTCTCTCTCTCTCTCTACTCTCTCTCTCTCTCTCTCTCTCTCTCTCTCTCTCTCTCTCTCTCTCTCTCTCTCTCTCTCTCTCCCTTCCTTTGTCATGTCATAATGTGATGTCGCCCTCCATTGGCAACTCGGGGGAATAGCAACAACATAGACAATGCAGGCCTATGCCAGGGGACCTGAGCTGATAGAGGGGGGGCCCCTGATTGAGAACTAATGATTCCGTAATCCACAGAAATCACAATCTTGGTTTGGTTCAAAGGTCTGGCCCCAAAGGTTGTGATACTGTGTTTTCACACAGTAGAGAACACTTTCTGAAAAACCTCAAGTAGAACCAGCTGTATGATGGAATGATTATTTAGGGGCGAGGGCTGCTGTGATTCATGAATAAAACTTTGTGAAAATAAATCAGAGACATCTCTAGACTGTCTAGATGAACACATTTTATCTTGATAACTGAATTTTTTCACAGTAGCAGTAGTCAGCAGCCCTGCAGACTGCCTTCAGTCACAGTGTCAAGTTACATCGTGAGTGAAGTGATGTCCCCTGGCAGGTTGCTCATCAAGATCATGACTGGATTTCAGGGTCTAAGATTGTGAATTCAAACCCTGGTTTAAGTACAATAATTCTGTTAATGTCTATTCAAGCAAAATGCATCATGAAAAGCTCATTTTCCTCTTCCTCCTCTTTTTTCCTCCTATACTTCCTCAAAATGCTCAACCCATTGCTGCTTGTAGAAGCTTTAATTATACATGACTGAATGTGTGACGTGAATACACATCAAGCAACTAAATTAAACGACCCCTTCCCCTCGATGTTTTAATCTGTAATTGTAATTATGATCACGTGAAAAAAACAAAAATATTTTATGTACATCAATGTTTTCTCAGTTTAACACTTAAAGTTTTGGTGAATCTTTGGATTAATTTTTCAAATAATCCAGTGTTCTGTAAAATGGTTGATTTACATGAAGAAGTGAAAGAATCGTGTTAACAACACTAAACGCAAGACACTTAATTTTCCTGTTTAAGTGAAAAAATCTAAATTAAATAAAACTGCTGAATCTTGATATGCAATGTTTTTAATTAATGCAATAATATGTAAAAATGACATGTAAAACAGTCACTTTCAAATGGCATCACACTCAGTTGCACAGCGAATATGAAGCCCTATACACAGTGACACCTTTTCTGATTTACGATGAACAGACTTTCAGACCTGAAAACCCTGAAAACATTAAAAATGTCTTTGCACATTTATGTGGTGAGCAGATGTCGACACGATAAGAAGTTATTTCCACACCCACAAAGAAACATGAGCCATTACAGCAAGAGAGGTGAAACAAAATGACGGTTTGAGGAAGTTTTGGGTTCAGGAGCAGAACTTCTGCTTTTCAACCATCTAAACAGAGGTCTCTGGGTCTCCTCTCTCTTGTGGCATGGCAGAGCCCCTCAGCTCTCTGGGATTTCTTTTCCTCCAGCAAAATAGGCGTGATCTAATGAACTAACAGAGCTGCCACAGCTGTTAGAGTCCACATATGGGGAGGATCTGTTTCAGTGGAGAACACAAAGATCGCATGTTGACAAAGTTTTCACTCATTGTTGAAGGTGGATGGGGCGTTTGCTGTTGTGTGCTGTTGCTGAGCAACAGATAAACGGATCACTGCAGCAGAGGCAGTTTCACATCCTAATGAACCAGACTCATCTCTGAAAGAAGTCACAGTTTGATTGAGGATGTGATACTAATGGAAAGGTTTAAGTGACACTGTGACAGTCTTCTTACCCACAGTGGTCTTGGGGCCGTAGGGTTGTTGTCTGCTCAACGCACAGTTTGTTATTGGCTGCAAACACCCACTGTGTTATGCGTGTCCCATTAGAATCAGTGCAGTTAATGAAGATGAAGCCTGTATGGAGAGAAACAGCTGAGCTATAGCTGATGTTCAGCATGATCATGATCTCCAGAATCATCTGACCATTTGTCTCCTCATGCTCCTCCCACTCTACCTGAGTAGATATACTCTGGTACTTCTGTAAATGACTGACGTGGTTTTTGACTGAGCAGAGCAGAACTCCCGAGACGTCCTGTCTCAGAGTGATGCTGTCAGTCTCGTGATTTCCAGAGAGCAGTTTGTCTTCCGTCAGTGTGCGTCCATCCAGAGTCCAGCTGTACTGAGGACTGTCCCCTCCCTCAGAGGAGCAGGACATCCTCATCTCTCCCTGGGACAGACATTCAGAGACCAGCCGGACAGACGACACAGGAGCTGGAGGAACAAAGATGATGTTTGACATGTTGACTGAGTCATGGTCGTCCGTCAGTTTCTAATACAGAACAGGGCAGACACTGCAGAATAAAAAGTTGTTTACCTTGAATAGACAACTGTAGAGTCCGCACCTCTAAAAGAGCTCCATTTGAATTACGTATTTTAAGTGTATATTCATCTGTGTCAGATCTTATCAGGTTATTGATCCTAAACGTTCCATCACTAGAAGTAAAGGAGTATTTGACTTCATTTATATTCTGACTAATTTCATTTTTTTTCCATATCAATATCTTTATGGTCTTTTTTTCAATGGTAAATCTTTCTGGCACCCGATCCATCAGCTGCAGGACCACAGTTCCTCCCAAAGCTCCGTAACACTGAGCTCCATCCTTCTGTCTAACATCACATTTGGTTTCCACACCTGGAGAGTTTTTGAAAAACAGATTGTAAACAATTGTCATCTTTTCATTTTTAACAAAATGAGCGAAAATGACCAGAGAAAACAGTTCACACAACAATACTCGTTAAGTTCTCGTTACACAGGAGATTGCAATTAGACATGCATATACAGTGATCAACACATTATCTAGAATATTTAAAATTTTGAATAGAAAATGCAACAGCCAAATAATGATTTTACTCAGGGAGGGGTGAGCATCGTGGAGCAATTCGTTGTTGGAAAATACTTTTGTCAAACTCAAATGCGTCCTGGGGGGGTGGGGGGTTCAATGAGCAAAATAAAGATCTATACTTTTATTTTAAAAAGAATCAGGAACATGTTTTAGTTTTACTGTAACTGTAGATCACAGAATACAAATAGATTAATGTAGAAATATACTGTATAAATGAATACATAAATAAATAAAATAATATATGCAGTGTGGTGAGAGTAAAGGGTACTAATTTCTACATGTATTTATTAATTTATAAATTTACACACCAAAATACAAAAACAAATAAATGTGGAAATGTATAGATACATAAATGAATAAATGTAAAAACATATTAATACAAAAATAATTATATGTGGAAATCTATCAATACAAAAATACATACATATTTTGTAATAAGATTTTTGTTATTTATGCAGGAATTAATTTTGGCATTCTATTATATATGTATCTATTGAGTTGTTTATTTATTTATCTTTTTTTACTTTTGGCAGTTTCGGTCCTCCACAAACGTGACACTGATCCCTAAAATCCTTGATCCAAACTTGTTCATGTTTTTGAATCTGATCTTGGGTCTTCATGAAATCATTGAATCGTGTATTATTCAGACAAATTCAACTCCAAAACTAATATCTCAGTGAAAAACCTTACCATGGGAGACTGCAAGTAGCATCACCACCAGTCCAACTACAGCTTCCATGTCTGGTCAGTGTTCAGCCTTCAGCTTTGAGACAAACTCCTCTTCTTCACCAAACAGCAAACACACACAGCAGGGTGCTGAGCAGTCTGAAATGTTTCCAGGTAGTGATCAGCTTTGAGATGAGAAAGTGAGGAAACTTTTTTTTGTGATGTACATTTAAGAGGAAGCAGTGGTCGGTATTTGGAAACGTTACAGAAATTGAAGGATGTTTCATTTTGCTTGTCATTTGATGTTTTGTTTTTCATGCACAAAATGTATGCATGCACCACAGCTTGTATATGAAGTCTACGGCCTTATTTATAAAGTCCAAAGTCTTTATATACATATAAATGCACTGTCCACACATAATCAGGTTTATATAGTCAGGTCTCAGGTTTATCACCAGTCCATACATATTTTGTGGCATCCACAACTAAAGTGGCGTCCAGAACCAGTCATTTCAGTTCCATATTTACAACGGGAGCACTAAGACTAGATGTGCTAATTATTGAATTAATCCTCAAGTCGGATTGAAGAGATCATCTGATGGTGTGTGACTTGTGAAGCTTTCTGTTCAGTTTCATGCACAGTAAAAATGTGCAGATAGAAAACTGAGGCAACACCTTTGAACTTTTGACTGAGACGGGAATTTAAGCAGAAGTACTGTAGGTGTGATGATAGCGTTTCACCAAACTATTTCAAGAAATGACTGCATGGCATTGCACTCAGATATATGGAGGAAGAGAAGTGTTAAAAATTGAAACAAACTGTAAAACCTACCATAGATACAGCTTTGCCTGCAAACATCTCCTGTTTTATTCCACTATTGTCTGCCTGCTCCATTTTATCCATTTTTAATTTAATAAACATTCAGTCCAACACCTGAAGCATTTGTACAGAGTTCATAAGAAGAGATATAATCGTAGATGCAAGAGTTTTAAGATATCATTTTATTTCTACTGTGATTAACTCCCCACTATATACACAGAAAATGACATAGTACTGAAACAACTGTCTCTGGAGCTAAGACATTCATCACCATGCTCATTTCTTGTATCCACTGAAAACCAAACAAAAAGTTACAGATGAAAGTGAATATAGAGTAAACTATACTTTACTATGACAAAATGTGAGTGAAATCCAAACACAGCCTGCGTATGTTGCCACAACACTACATGATTTGTCATCTTCAATATGGACTGATCCCAGTGGGACAGAAACAAAGTGCTTTACTTTGGTCTTTCAGTCATTAATTTATGCTGATTTTCATTCATGCTGAAACTAAATCATATAAGTCCAGTTATCCAACGTTCAGTCATAAGTTTATATATTCTGCTTACACTGTTTACGCTATATATATATATATATATATATAGTGATTTCAGAACATTTCTAAAATGTCCATGTTTCAACCAAATAACAAATGCAAAGGTGACACTGTAGCCCACCAGCAGGAGGTCATTGCACTGCATGATGAGTAAATACATCATCTTTAGGCATAGATCAGATTTTTAAATATTGGTTTAAACTATGAAGTATTAGAATAGCTTTTTCTTATTAATTAAGATTCCACAAAAAATGTAAAATGTATAAATTTGTATATTGATTTTAATGAAATTGTGTTGTGTAAATAACAAAAAAGTTTACTACATGAAAAAAGAGAATTTTGTCTAGAAATCAGTTTATGAATCACTTAAACATAAAATCAAACATCTGGTAAATATATAAGTAAATATAGTTGATATAGTGATTTAATATTCATTAATGATAACAATAACCTCTTAATATTAGTAAAATTTGATAAACAACGTAAAGCTGTGGGCTGTGAGCAGTGAGCTTTCAGTCTGTGGATTGAGTTCAGCATGTATTCTTCTGTCTCACTTGTATAAAGCACAGCAGTGGCAGGCAACAGAGTTCAAACGCAGGTCAAATTCACCAATGGTGCATTTTGATAATCAGATTACTTTATTCAACACATCAGACTGACACTGAGATATTCCAGTGTCACATGGTCTGGCTCCAGTCATGGCAACTAACATTCAATAGTTCACTTCCTCTTGGTACATTCTCTGCAAAGTAAAAGCATATTATTTCTTTTGTTGCACAAGATGCTTTATCTATCAAACAGTACAGAGCTTTATTTTTGAAATGTTGGGACTGAAGATTGCATCAATTTCTTAACAGACCCTGAAATAAACGAGATGTAAGTATGAAAAAAAATAGCACACCAGCTAAAAGTAAATAGTTAAACCTTTATAAAACCACATAAGTGAACGTTAATAAAAATTCACTTTATTTGGTAGAACATTGTCAATAAATCTCACATAAAAAACGAATCGAGATGTTTCAGAGATTTCTACTTATCATATCGACTGTTTATAAAAACTCTGCACACAAACAATAAAAAGTGACAGAATATTGCAGAACTGTGTAGTGAGGACTCACTAAGGACAGAATAATTCCAAATTAACACAGGACAAGAAGAATTAAACATTCCAAACTGGGAGGTTTAGAACAGATGCACAAGTTCACCTCAACTTGCTTCTCCTCCACAGTTGCCATGGAAATGCACACTGAAGGTTCTCAAGTATCTTTCACACTGAGCTGTTTAATCTAAAGTCTTGTAATGTTAAAGCTCTGAAGCTCAATTGTTAAATGTATCATGTATCTTTACCAAGATGTCTCCTCCTCTCTCTCTCTCTCTCTCTCTCTCTCTCTCTCTCTCTCTCCCTCCATGTCATAATGTGATGTCACCCTCCATTGGCAGCTCAGGGAATAGCAACAACATAGACAATGCAGGCCTGTGCCAGGGACCTGAGCTGATAGAGGGCTGATTGAAACAATAGTTGTAATCACACAGAAATAAACAATTTTCAGTTTGGTTCAAAGTCATTTGAATTTGTGATCTTAATATTTTTGGTGAGACCTTTCTGAGCCTCTTGAAGTAAGACCGATGTATGATGAATGATTATTTAGGGCCGGGTGCTGTGTTCATGAATAAAACTTTGTGAATAATCTGAGACCTCTCCTAGGCTGTCTAGATGAACACATTTTATCTTATTAGCAATTTTCACAGTAGCAGTGCAGTCAACATTTGCGAACTGCCTTCAGTCACAGTGTCAAGTTCCATACGTGGGTGAGTGATGTCCCCACAGCAGGTTGCTCATCAAAGATCATGACGCATTTGGTTTCAGGGTCTGGTGTTGAGATTAACCCTGGTTTAAGTACAATATTATATTAATGTCTCATTAAAGCAAAATGCATCTTGAAAAGCTCATTTTCCTCTTCCTCCTCTTTTTCTACCATACTTCCTCAAAATGCTCAACCCATTGCTGCTTGTAGAAGCTTTAATTATCTACATATTAGATGAATGACGTGAATACACATCAAGCAACTAAATTAAACGACCCCTTCCCCTCGATGTTTCAATCATTACTGTAATTGTAATTGTGATCACATGAAAAAAACAAATTTTTTTTATGCTCATCAATGTTTTCTCAGTTTAACACTTAAAGTTTTGGTGAATCTTTGGATACATTTTTTCAGATAATCCAGTGTTCTGTAAAATGGTTGATTTACATGAAGAAGTGAAAGAATCGTGTTAACAACACTAAAAGCAAGACACTTAATTTTCCTGTTTAAGTGAGAAAATCTAAATTAAATCAAAATGCTGAATCTTGATATGCAATGTTTTTAATTAATGCAATAATATGTAAAAATGACATGTAAAACAGTCACTTTCAAATGACATCACACTCAGTTGCACAGCGAATATGAAGCCCTATACACAGTGACACCTTTTCTAATTTGATGAACAGACTTTCAGATCTGAAAACCACAAAGCATTAAAAATGTCTTTGCACATTTATGTGGTGAGCAGATGTCGACACGATGAAGTTATTTTCACACCACAAAGAGAAACATGAGCCATTACAGCAAGAGAGGCAGACAAAATGTCCGGTTTAGGAAGTTTTGGGTTCAGGGAATGAGAACTTCTCTTTTCAGCCACATCTAAACAGGGTCTCTGGATACTCCCTCAGCTGGCTGTGAGGCCTCAGCTCTCTGGGATTTATTTTTCCTCCAAGCAAATGGGCAGCGATCCCCAATGAACAACAGAGCTGCCACAGCTGTTTTGCCTCCACATATGAGGGAGAAGGGATCTGTTTCAGTGGAGAGACACAAAGAGATCACATGTTGACAAAGTTTTCACTCACATTGACAGACAACAAGATGGCAGAAGCGATTAGGATCCACTGCAGCAGAGGCAGATTCACATATTAATGAACCAGGGCTCATCTCAGTCACAGTTTGATTGGAGGATGTATTTTAATGGAAGGTTTAAGTGACACTGTGACAGCAGTCTTCTTGCCACAGTCGTGTCTAGGGCCGTAGGGTTGTTGTCTGCTCAAGCGCACGGTTGTTATTGGCTGCAAACACCCACTGTGATATCGTGTCCCATTAGAATCAGTGCAGTTAATAGAGATGAAGCCTGTATGGAGAGAAACAGCTGAGCTATAGGATGTTCAGCATGATCATGATCTCCAGCATCATCTGACCATTGGCCCTCATGCTCCTCACCACAGGTAGATATACTCTTCTGCTTCTGTAAATGACTGGCCATTGGTTTTTGACTGAGCAGGTAAGATCTCCAGAGACGTCCTGTCTCAGAGTGATGCTGTCAGTCTCGTGATTTCCAGAGAGCAGTTTGTCTTCCGTCAGTGTGCGTCCATCCAGAGTCCAGCTGTACTGAGGACTGTCCCCTCCCTCAGAGGAGCAGGACATCCTCATCTCTCCCTGGGACAGACATTCAGAGACCAGCCGGACAGACGACACAGGAGCTGGAGGAACAAAGATGATGTTTGACATGTTGACTGAGTCATGGTCGTCCGTCCTAGATTTCTAATACAGAACAGGAGGCAGACACTGCAGAATAAAAGTTGTTTACCTTGAATAGACAACTGTAGAGTCTGCTCCTCACAAAGAACTCCACTTGAATTATGTATTAGAGTGTATATTCATCTGTGTCAGATGCTTATCAGGTTATTGATCCTAAGCGTTCCATCACTGAGGAGTAAGGAGTATTTGACTTCATTATATTCTGACTAATTTCATTTTTATATAAATATCTTTTGGTGTTTTTCAATGGTAAATCTTTCTGGCTTGATCCTTCAACTGCAGAACACAGTTCCTCCCAAAGATCCGTAACAGAGCTCCCATCCTTCTGTCTGACATCACATTTGGTTTCCACACCTGGAGGTTTTGAAAAACAGATTGTAAACAATTGTCATCTTTTCATTTTTAACAAAATGAGCGAAAATGACCAGAGAAAGCAGTTCACACAACAATGCCCGTTAAGTTCTCGTTACACAGGAGATTGCAATTAGACATGCATATACAGTGATCAACACATTATCTAGAATATTTAAAATTTTGAATAGAAAATGCAACAGCCAAATAATTATTTTACTCAGGGAGGGGTGAGCATTGTGGAGCAATTCGTTGTTGGAAAATACTTTTGTCAAACTCAAAATAATAGATCTAGGTTCAATGAGCAAAATAAGAATCAGGAACATGTTTTAGTTTTACTGTAACTGTAGATCACAGAATACAAACAGGATGTAGGACTTCAATCATTGACATCAGATTTTATTTTATTTAAAGAATCTATTTGAGTAAAAAACTAATCTAAAACTAAAAATCCTTCTTTGCGATTACAATTACCAGCAAATATACAGTAAACAAAGTATTTCTCAGTTTTAAATCCATGGGCCCCTATCGAAGACCTGCCAAAGTAAAAAGAGAAAGAAAGAAATGTTTAACTTGAGTAATTCATAAGTGAGTAATACATACACAAATAGTTTAATGTAGAAATATATAAATGAATACATAAATAAATAAAATAATATATGCAGTGTGGTGAGGGTAAAGGGTACTAGTTTCTACATGTATTTGTGTTTATAATTTACACTAAAATACAAAAACAAATAAATGTGAAATATAGATACATAAATGAATGAATGTAAAATATTAATACAAAATAATTATATGTGGAAATCTATCAATACAAAAATATATACATATTTTGTAATAAGATTTTATTATTTATGCAGGAATTAATTTTGGCATTCTATTATATATGTATCTATTGAGTTGTTTATTTATTTATCTTTTCTCACTTTTGGCAGTTTCGGTCCTCCACAAACGTGACACTGATCCCTAAAATCCTTGATCCAAACTTGTTCATGTTTTTGAATCTGATCTTGGGTCTTCATGAAATCATTGAATCGTGTATTATTCATACAAACTCAGCTCCAAAACTAATATCTCAGTGAAAAACCTTACCATGGGAGACTGCAAGTAGCATCACCACCAGTCCAACTACAGCTTCCATGTCTGGTCAGTGTTCAGCCTTCAGCTTTGAGACGAACTCCTCTTCTTCACCCAGCAGCAAACACACACAGCAGGGTGCTGAGCAGTCTGAAATGTTTCCAGGTAGTGATCAGCTTTGAGATGAGAAACTGAGGAAACTTTTTTTTGTGATGGTACATTTAAGAGGAAGCAGTGGTCGGTATTTGTAAACGTTACAGAAATTGAAGGATGTTTCATTTTGCTTGTCATTTGATGTTTTATTTTTCATGCACAAAATGTATGCATGCACCACAGCTTGTATATGAAGTCTACGGCCTTGTTTATAAAGTCCAAAGTCTTTATATACATATAAATGCACTGTCCACACATAGTCAGGTTTATATAGTCAGGTCTCAGGTTTATCACCAGTCCATACATATTTTGTGGCATCTACAACTAAAGTGGCATCCAGAACCAGTCATTTCAGTTCCATATTTACAATGGGAGCACTAAGTTGTGCTAATTATTGAATTAATCCTCAAGTCGGATTGAAGAGATCATCTGATGGTGTGTGACTTGTGAAGCTTTCTGTTCAGTTTCATGCACAGTAAAAATGTGCAGATAGAAAACTGAGGCAACAGCTTTGAACATTTGCGTGAGACCAGAATTTTAGCAGAAGTACTGTACGTGTCATAATCGCGTTTCACCAAACTATTTCAAGAAATGACTGCATGACATTGCACTCAGATATATGGAGGAAGTGAAGTGTTAAAGATTAAGACAAACTGTAAAACCTACCATAGATACAGCTTTGCCCGCAAACATCTCCTGTTTTATTCCACTATTATCTGCCTGCTCCATTTGATCCGATTTTAGTTTCATAAACATTCAGTCCAACACCTGAAGCATTTGTACAGAGTTCATAAGAAGAGATATAATCGTAGATGCAAGAGTTTTAAGATATCATTTTAGTTCTACAATGATTAACTCCCCACTATATACACAGAAAATGACATAGTTCTGAAACAACTGTCTCTGGAGCTAAGACGTTCATCACCATGCTCATTTCTTGCATCCACTGAAAACCAAACAAAAAGTTACAGATGAAAGTGAATATAGAGTAAACTATACTTTACTATGACAAAATGTGAGTGAAATCCAAACACAGCCTGCGTATGTTGCCACAACACTACATGATTTGTCATCTTCAATATGGACTGATCCCAGTTGGACAGAAACAAAGTGCTTTACTTTAGTCTCTTTCAAGTCATTAATTTATATGATTTTCAGTACAAGCGCTGAAACTAAATCGTATAAGTCCAATTATCCAACGTTCAGTCATAAGTTTATATATTCTGCTTACACTGTTTACACTATATATATTATTATCTTAGCTTATCTTATCTTAATACAGTAATTAAAACTCTAATAGTAGATTTGTGTGATTGCTCATGAGGTTAACATGGGTGAAGGATAATAAAGTAAATGACACTGAATACATGTATAAAAAAAAGTGTTTAGTAGAACTTGTTTAAGTACAATCTTTGGAGATATTGTTGATTTTTTTGTTTACAGTAAACCGACAAAGATCAAAACTACAAACAAATACTTCATTCTGATCTCTGACCTCAGAAATATGGTTACAGAGCGGTCGCACTAAAATGACATGAACGTATAAGCAAAGAAAGAAAACCCGTCTTTTCCAGCTCCTTAAAGTCCTGTTTGCTGTTGGTTCTTGATGACTAGAGATCAGTGATGATAGAAGTCCACAGGTGAGTCCAACTCATAATGAAGATGTTTATTCTCAGTTATATACTCGATCCTGCAGAAAGAAGAGCATAAAGCAAAAGGTATTTAGCACTCGAGCTGGATTAAAAACAATTATGTTTTCACCAAAGTATCACAGTATTGACTGATTCACCATCAGTACTTATTGACCTTTTGATCACAAGCAATCCTGCTGTATCTTAACTGATGTCTTCCTCTGCTTGCACACACAGAAGCAAACCAACACAAGCAGTATCAGTAGGAGCACAGCAGCCGCCCCAACAGAGGCCAGAATCAGGATGGAGGGCCACTTGTGCTCTACAGAGAAGAGACACGAGAACAGACAGTCAGAGACACGTCAATCTACTGACCTTTTTTAGCCAGCGTTGGGATGTTTGTTACCGTAATTAATTACATTTTTTGTGTATCTGAACTTTTCTTAACTAGATCTATTATATAGTTCAGTGAATGTCTTTAATAGAAATCTTAAAACATTTTTGTTTCAGCCTTTAAATATTTTTTTGAATGTAACTTTATTTATTTATATTTCCTTTTCTATTAAATATCAATTTATCATGTTCTTTTGTTTGTTAAAAACTGTTCTCTTCTAATTTGAATAACAGTTTAACAAGTTTTTATTTTGATCTATATTGAATGTAAAGCACTTTGAGCAGCATTTCTTGAATGAAAGGTGATTTATAAATAACATTTATTATATATATACATATATCTTTACTTTTTACTTCACTACGTTTTTACAAACAAAGTTGTTGGAAGTAGTAGAAACAGCAGGTACACACTGAGTTCACATAGACTGTTCATTGTCTGTCAACACGATGATTACTGTCTTTTGTAATCTGTAATCTTCTTTCTTTTATTGCACAACGTGGTGCGTTGTGTTTTATATTTTCACTCCCACATGATCATGAAATGTTTTAACACTTGCCTTGAACATCCAGTTGAACCTCAACTTTTCTCACGAGGACCCCATTCGAATCAAACGCCTCTATGATGTATTGGCCTGAGTCACTCCTCACCACGTTTGTGATCTCGAACGTCCCGTTGTTGATGAAGAACTGGGTCCTGTTTATAAAGCCTTCATGTATAGTCACCTTTTCTTTCCACAGGGTGAACACATTCACGGGCCCAGTCGGAAGCTGTTTCTTGCACAACACCTGATGGCCGCTTGCATTGTCGATTACTTGGATGGACACATATCCTCCAGGAGGAAGAGAGTACATAGACGTGTTCTGGATGCCACTAAATTTTGTCTCAGCAACTGGAAAGAGAGATGGAACGGATGTATTCTAAAGCATATGTAAATAAACATGAAGGATTCATTTTTTACACACTATTTAAAGTTTGAATCTTGTTTCTTGAATGACGATCTTACCATGAGATACAGCTGCCAACATCACAAGTAGAGTTAGAATTTGCTCCATGTAGTCCTCTTTCATCCAGAATAAGATTGTACTTGTCTAAAATTGTGAACTCAAATAATTCAATGAGCAGCTGAACGGTTGTGTTGCACACTGACAGGAAATTCTAAAAGGGTGGTGGTGGGGGGAGTCAGGAAATGAGGTGAACCGTCTCACTTCTCCTTGCAAACACAGCCTATGGTGGCGTGCTGTTATCCTTCTCTGTTGAAACCACACACATGAAACTGAATCTCGAGAGTGCATTGGCTAAAATCACTTGACCGGGGGCATGTTTCAACATCAACGCCTGCCAACACAGTTTGGATATTTCTTTTGTTTACTTCTTCCTCTGCCCCAAAACACTTGAAGTGAAATCACACCCACTGCAAGAGACACAATGCAACAGTTATGACATAAAATAACTGTACTGGAAAAATTAACTAAGTGTGGTTGAAACCTATTTTATAGTTGAAGAGTCACTTTTGCAGCCCTGTCTAAAGACTTTTATGACCTGAGCTGTTTTATGGTCTGAACTGTTTATGACCTGAAAACTGCCAGACCCTTTTGCCACTTATTTACCCTCCAAAGAATGGAATGTATGTCTGCTTATCTCCTTAGGAAACACATGTAAATCAGTTGTTTGTGTTTAGATTCCTCTCTCTCCTGCGTCTACAGAACCAGTCTGAACTGGTTCAGAGAGACAGCCCTTAGTTCTCCTATATAAGATGCTTGTATTTGAGTGTCCTCCATCTTCACTCTGAGATCCTTGTGACTCTCTGTGTTGATCCTTTCTGCAGAAAGCCCCTATTAAAATACACGTGGATAACTTTGGTGTTTCCAGCCTCTTGTATTTCCAGATTTCCATCACATAACCAACTCTGCCACAGAATGAGACTTGTTATTCTATTTATTTAGATGATGTGTTCCTTATAAGTAAAAAAAAAAATTCTAATTTCTATTCTTTTATTTCTTAATGTGTTAATAAATAGAAGAAGCTGAGAACGAGTTTGAATTCAAGAAACAAAGCGTGCAATAATTTCACATTGACATAGAGGTAGTTGTCATCTATATAAATAATGTCATAGGTACAAGTAGTTGCATATGATTTCTTGTTGACACTTTGTCGTCCTTATCAAATACAGCCATTCTGTTTTAAAACAAGCCTATCCTATATGTCTGTCATTAATGGGAGGACAGTCTCCTGTCAGGGTAATAGAACACATTTTCTTACATACTGGAACCAGCTCACATTTTTCTGCTTGTAATTTTCATTTTCATTTCATACAATGGATACAAACTAGTTGAATAACCAATACTTTCACTGGATAATTAGTTCTTCTTGAGAAACTGAAGATACTAGATCTACAACTCTTGCATGGTTCAAAACATCCTCGATATATACAGTATATACGTTGTCTTTCAGTGTCTCCCCTGAATCTTGTTCACTTATGTCCTCTCTATATCCTGTTGGACATGATCCTAGTGTTGAGTCTCTTGAAAAACGACCTGCTTTTGGACAGTTTAAGCTTTGTTTTCCAATCCTTGTTCTTCCTCTGGTAAACGCTGTCCCAGCTGTCCTCCTCCTCATCTCCCACCCAGGGGACCCAGGCACCTCCATTCATATGGGGGTCAGCCCGTGGGTCCTCCTTTGGATACCTCACTGGCACCGCAGTACGATTGTAGTACACCAGCCTGGCTAAAAGCTGCTTGACAACATCTGGCCTCTGCTCAGAAAGGTCAAAACGTTCGTAGGGGTCTCCAGAGATGTTGAAAAGCCACACTGATTTGCGGGGCTGTGTGTGGCGCTCGAGGTTCCACCAGGCATTGGGAAAACCTGGAAGAATTTGTACTGGGGTCCAGTCTCCATAACCAGGGTCCCCTGTCAGGAGTTTCCAGTCTCCAGCTCGTATGGAAGCCTGAATGGCTGTATTCCAAATCCCGTATCCTTTCTGCAGGGAGCCACTGCGTGCATGGTTGTACAGAGGGTCAATGTTGTGGAGGATCTCCATTCTGGGTGACTCTTTACCCTCACTGATGGCTTCCCAAACATTATACCCATCCAGCCCCTCAGTCAATGATTCATTCCCACCTGCTAGTCCCACCAGTGTTGGGTACCAGTCAGTAATGTGCACCAAGGCTTTACTCACCCTCCTCTTCCTCCTCAGCAAAGGACTGTGAACAAACCCCAGACCCCGGATGCCACCCTCCCAGTAGGTGCCTTTACGTCCTCTGAGCGGCCAGTTGCTGCCACCAGATAAAGGCTGGCCACCGTTGTCAGTAGAGAAGATGATGACACTGTTCTGGTAGTAACCGTACTTGCGGAGAGCGTATGTTATATTACGAACGGCCTCATCTACAACTGAGACCATAGCAGCATACTTCCTGCGTGCCACGTTTCCCAGCCCACGGTAAGGGTAGATGTACTCCCGAGGAGACTGCAGGGGTGTGTGAACAGCTTGAAAAGAGAGGAAGATGAACAGCGGCTGGGACTCAGGATCATGGGTTGCCAGGAGCTTGCGGACTCTCTGCGTGTACAAATGCGTGGAGTATTTTCCCTGCTGGCCCCAAGCAACCGACTCCCCCTCGTGGAGGTCAAAGCCACACAGCCCGGGGCCGTCACAGGAGTCGTAGGTGTAGTAGTTGACACTGCCCGTTAAGGAGCCAAAGTAGGTGTCGAAGCCACGGCGAGTGGGCAAACACTCCTTCTTGTAAAAGCCCAAGTGCCACTTGCCAACCATGTGCGTGGAGTAGCCAAGCTCCTGCAGCCTCTGGGGGAGGGTGACCTGGTCGAAGGGCAAGCAGTTGGGCTGGCGGGGTCGGATAATGGAGTGCTGCAGGCCAGTGTGAATTTGGTACCTGTTAATGATTAAGTCAGAAGGACGAATGTGTTATCAATAATTGAGTCTGACAGATAGTTAAGTGAGTAAGAGGGTAGGAGAGGAAAGGAGATGACAGAATATGGGTGGGTGGGCTGTTTCCATCTTGCCTAGACTTGACATCATCGTTGTTGGCAACAAACTGACAAACGCTGGAAATTTAGTTTTTTTGTAAACCTGATTTAACATTTAGTTTAGAGCATTTCTCTCTTTTATTTTAGAAGAATTAAACAATAGGCTGTGCAAGTAACCTCCTTATGTAATCAAGGACTGAATGTATGAGAAATATTGAGTCAGAACTATCATATAATCCTCAGATCTTATTTTCAGATTGAGCCTTTCAGATTTGAAACATTTTCAAAGTTAAAGGGATTCTTCTTTTTCAGTCAACAGAATTTCATGGCATATTTCAGTGGAATAGTTTGTCTGAAATGAAAACATTTGACATTAAGTTCATGAATATAACTTTGAGGTTCCTTTACATTTTTAGGTAAATAGGTTTCAAAGGTAAATTCATTTACATGTTTCCTCAAATAAAACTAGTTTTTCAGAAACGGGGTACAGTCCAAAAGACAAGCCTAGGTTTGTGTAATTAATTTATTGTTATTTAATTTTACTGTCGGGCACATAAATAACGACATCCCACCTCTATCTATATTAGAATACGTACTTTATTCTGTATAGTTTTGGGCTCTGCACATCCCTTATTCATCTGAATAGCTTACAAATGTAATGTACATGTATTTATAATGATATATATGATATATATAATAATAATAATATAAATGGTTTAACACAATAACAAAAATGTGCAAACAAGTTTGCAAAAACTTTAGACTTTACCTGCCGGTGATGAGCTGACTTCGGGACGGGGTGCAGATGGGTTGGATGTAATAATTCTCCAGCTTCACTCCGTCCGCAGCCAGTTTATCCAGCGCCGGTGTCCTGATGTCAGAGCCGTGGTAGCCAATGTCATTGAACCCTTGATCGTCTGTCATGATGAAAATGATGTGAGGAGGCTGCGGCATGGATGGAGAGCTTTCTCCAAAAGTTTGGTCGGCCTCGTTCTCCACCTGGTTTGGACTCATCAGGTCCCAGGTCAGGTACCCGAGGCTGAGCAGGCTCATCATGGAGAAACCCGTCAGAGCTGTCGTTGCCATGGTTTCTGTGACACTTTGTATCAGTCAAAGCAGTTTGTACTAAGGATCAAAATCATAAAATCATCAGTGTGCGGGGCTCAGGATGAAAAATATCCTCTTTCCTCTCTAAATCCTACTACAGAGCACTACACATCCGTGCGTGCTGACTCTCCAAACGGTTTCAGCCTCCTTGGAAAGCATTTCACTTGTGGCCCCATTAACCCCGCCCATTTGCCTTGCTGCCTCACTGAAATAACATCAGCCCCCCACCACCACCCAAAAACACAGAAATGTTTCTAGTACATCCAGGTGTTAATGGTTAGTTCACATCTCACCTAGGTAGACGCCAATATTTTATATAAAACTAAAACTGGATAATGTTCTACAAAATCCTATAAGTGATGAATGTGGTTCTATTGCAAATTTAATTTTTTCCTCCATTCAGTGTAAAGGCAGCTTTTAACAGGATTACATCATGCACCCTCCTCTTCATTCACATCACAGTCATTTGATTTCAGTGAATCCCAATGCTACCTTTGCAAACCACTTGATAGCATTGACCTGGTTTAGCTGTGAATGACAGAGGCTCTACAGAAATACCCCTACTCAGAAAAACCACAGCGTGTGGGGGAGATATGACCGTCGGCAGCTGTGGGGCCTCACACAATCACAGTCACTGTTCCCCGCTCCACCCCAATGCACTCACATACACTATATTATTTTCCCTGATGTTTTATGAGTATTGCAGACCTGAGGAGAGAGACGGAGCAGACTTCCCAGGTTCTGATGATATCTCCGACCGGGCGTCAAAGAGCCACAGTACAAATCATCGGAAGGGTCACCAGAAAGCAGCTGGACTGCACAGCCACAACTCCACAGCATCTCGTCTGTCGAATCAGTGAAGGTCTCACTGTGGAAGGTAGTGAACATAAAGGGCATTGATGATTGAAATCTTTCTCAATTGCAAAGCAGGACATAACAACAGTTAAGGGTCCACGATACTCCATCAGGACAATGGTTCCTTGAATTAATGTTGTGATTCGGCCAAGAGACGCATTTTCCCCACACGCTGAACCTGCACCGATCACCGGTTGCAGGCTGCTGTTCAGCGGCAGAGAAAACTCAAAGATGTTTGGTGAACGTGCCCAAAAGAGACAAGATTTTTTTGATAACAATATGAGGAATGTCGGCCACCACAGCATCATGGAGTCTGTCAAATTGAGAAAACGAAAAAAAAACAGTCTGGCATTTCCATTTCTATGATATATAACAACAAACTGTTGTACTCAATGCATTTTTGATTAATAAAATTATAAAAATGTATATTAAGACTGTTTTGATTGTGTAAGAGAATCTAATATTTTCATGTGCTGTTTATTTATTCTTGAATATGTCAGAATGCTTTTCACTTTATTAACTGTTGAATAGCTCAAGGTCATTGGGGTGAAACACAAAAATTAGATTTGTTGGAGGTAAAACACCACACCTTGAAACTGTTGACACTGGGACTTGTGGGCATGGAGGTCGCCGAGCAGCCAGAGGAGGAACGAGCCTCCCGTAAAGAGCGTGAAGCTGCGGCCGGGGATGTTTGCCCAGCAGCAGGAGTGGCATCTATGGAGCAAAGTTTCTGAGTTTAAGCCAGGTCAAGGCAGGAAAGAGAGAGAAGGGAAAAAAAGACTGAGGTGCACCTGAAGTTTTACACCCTCCTGTTTATTTATATTTTTATGGTTTTCCTCGATGGAGAAGCTGACGGTGTTCATGAGGAAAAAACACAGAAATCCAAGTCAACATAATGTAAATCAGGTTATGGTTAGGTTTAGGGCAAGGTTAAGGTTTCGGTTAAGCCACACTTAGGGTAAGGGACTCATCTGTTTTCTGTTGGTCAGAGGTGCAACTCACAACACCATATACAAACACTCACACACATACTGGTGCATATCGACTCACACAAGTACACACACACACACACACATCAACCTTAGCATGTGACCACATACTCGTGTTTATAAATTGATACCACAGATTTCGTCCTTTTGCCAAAATAAAGAATTCCACCATTAACCAATGAGAAATGGTTTGACGAAAGTATTTTTGCTATCTTTGACCCCAAATATTGAACAAACACTGTCCTTGGTTCCTGGAGGATATTTTCAGTTTCACTTGTTTGTCGTAACTTAGGTTGGGCTGCTGCTAAATGTCAAAAATAAGCTAGGATAAAATAAACGATGTACTAACTCATGAGCGTCCTCATAAACAGCAGCTGTCAATGGTCATGACATATCTAGAGTTAAAGTAAGTTACTGGGCTTTAATGAATCACGGCCCGTGAGTTGCTGTTGACTCAGACGTGATTGAGTGGAAATGAAGGCCTGGTTACAGTTCACATTCTCAGATTCTTACTCCACTGCTCTTTTCATCTTTTCACCTCTTTGATCACTCTCTCCTGCCTCCCCCGAATGTAAATGTTTCAGTGACGAATGCTTTCAGACCATTTTTCCTTATCGGGGGTATCAGCTTTGAAGTGAACCTACTCAGGGAACGTCTCAGAGTCGTGTGTATTTGTGCTGGGAACATCTGTGGTGTGTTTGTTGTTTGTTCATTAGCCTCCTGATTTATCCAATTTCTTCCAGAGTGTGTCTGCAGTGTCGTGGGACATGGAAAATTTAACTGCGCTTCCTTTTTTTTCCACTGCCTAATTAAAAGCGGACGTATAAAAACACATTTCAAGTGAATCCCTTTATACTAGAGAGGCTCATTCATGAAGATACAAAGGTAGTAGCAGCTTTATTGAAACCTTGTGTTGACTTCCCACCTCTTCTTCTCTCATAGACTCCGAACAAACACATAGAAACACAGATTTTCACGCTGACAACAGCTTCTCATTTTTACATCTCTCTCCAGCCTGGTTCCTCCTGAGAAACCATGAAATGCAATTATGAGTTGAAAAGGAAGCAGAGACTCCGGGTGCCGCCGCCGCCGCTGCTGCTCTGTGTTGGTTGGCACCAGATGTTGGCTTTGGCTAAAGGAAGAGGTGCTGTTACTGAATACGGCTGCTCCCCTTCGCCTAGAACACTAACCCCTTTCTAATCAATGCCGCCCTGCCAGTAAAGCTGCACATTACTCCCCCTCTTACCCCAATTTTCTAATCTGAGAAAGACTGGAGGGAGGTTTTCTTTCTTCCTGTGTTACGACCCCGAGCCAAAACCTTTACTGCAATAACAGCTTGTCGCCCCTCTGCTATGAACAAAAGTACCTTTGTTCAACATGTTATCATCCTTTCAACGTCAGTTCATCAGATCAGGGGTCATTTGATGGCAAGCTCTCGTTTTCTCTCTTGCTTCAGCTTCAATATAAATGCAAAAAGATGTTTTGTCAATGTAACTTTTCTTGTGCCCTAATTTTATGTGTTTTAAAATTGATGATTTTACCCCAAAACAATAGCCATAGGACCTACTGTCGTCCACATTACTGCAGAGATTGTAAGCTCCTAAAACTGAGAACATAAAACGCTGTTGGTCCGGTAGTTTGAATACTCCAGGGCTGCGTTGCAGTATGGACAGGCAAAAACTGTGACATTTGTAAACGATGATGCAGTCACCTGATTGCTTCCTCCCATGACTCGACTACCAGCGTGAAGGCAAAAAGTTGCTAATGCTGACTGTCGCTGACACTTCCACCTCATCGTTGTTATACTAAACCTATACTGGTTTACTTTTCACCATTGTTGTTTCTCATACATAGAACTGCAGACAAGACGTTCCGCTTCCTGTTTACACTGGCACGCACATGCCCAGTGTACATGAATGGTCACATGATATGCATTTTCTGGTGTGCTCGCATGGATGTGGATTATAACAGAGCTGAGGGACGGTGATCGTTTCACTTACTAAAATGCATTAGTAAGGATGTAGCCTTCGTGGCAGCACTGTTGTTCACACATCCTGTGGTATCAGCTGGGACCTCACAGGTGAGGCGACAGTCTCGGACTCCAGTACTGGCCTCGGCCCGGGACTCTATGTTTGATCTGGCTCGTGTGGAGCTGCAGTAGCACCTGGGCAGGAAGGCCAGGCCCAACTAACACTTCATTACAACTCTCCAGCAAAGCCACCTGGATGAACATCTGTATGGGACTCAATGAGTTATCATCATGGGGCCCTGTATGTAGGTGAGTTTGTAATATCTCCACAACTATACTTTCTAATTAAAGAACCATTTACATAGAATCATTTATGTACACCAATCAGCCCACTTTAATGTCATGATTTATTTGTGAGGATATTTACTAATTCATTCAAATAATGAGATATTAATACTTCTTAAAGGGTTTTACCCAAAATGGTTTTACAACTGCACCGACTTGGCAGCACTGACGGGTAGTGATACATTAAACTGACCTCAGCAATAACAAATCTCAGATGCTGTAGCTGAGGATAATTACCTGCAGAGTGATCGCAGATGTGAGCAGCTAAATGTGTGGAAGGTGAAGTAGATTTATTTCCTGTGAAACAGACTACCATTTACAAGGGTAACCTGTACAAATATCCCCGTCAATGTTACTATGTAATATAACATGTCATCAAAGCCAAGAGAAATACTTTTTTCTCAAGGATGTACAGTCAGCCCTCTCCTTTGCTGCTTCACTTTGTTTTTCTCTCTGTAAAATCCTTGTTTAGAGGAGAAGTGAGCTGAGAGAATAGGACATTTCCTATTTTAAAAAATATTTTAAACCCACAAAACCTTGGTGGTCTGTTCATCAACTCTGATATAGGGAAGCTGTGTCAGCCTCATAACCAGCTCTGTAGGCTAATCTGATTGTGTGTGTGTGTGTGTGTGTGTGTGTGTGTGTGTGTGTGTGTGTGTGTGTGTGTGTGTGTGTGTGTGTGTGTGTGTGTGTGTGTGTGTGTGTGTGTGTGTGTGTGTGTTATGGTGACTTGTCTTCCATATGGGAACAAAAAGCAAGTCCCCATTAAACTCTCCGATGAAGAAATGTTTTAATGTTAGGTTAAGGTTTTGGCAAAGGTTAGGGTTAGTTTAGGTTAGGTTAGATTAGGTCAGGTAAGGACAGGTTAGGCTAGGCTAGGCTAGGCTAGGTTAAGGTTAGGCTCAAGGCCAAGGTGAAGGTTAAGGTTAGGTTAGGTTAGGTTAAGATTATGGTAAGGGTTTGGGTTCAACAAGGTTAGAAGTCTCCAGGAAATCAATTAAGTCACTGTAATACCCTCTGAAGTCATGGAGACACGACTGTGTGTGTGTGTGTGTGTGTATTCATGTAAAATCAAGCTTGGTAAGACCCACGAGCACTGACGTCGAGTTTGGATACACACTGCTTTCCTGGTTTTGCCTGATGAATGGGGCTCTTTCAGCCATTCCGCTCCTGCTAACCCTCCTCTTACCCAATACTCTCCTCTTGTGTGACCCAAGGTCTCACCAGCAACTCCCTCACATCTACTCCCTGGCAGCCTGTTGAGCCCAGACACCTTCACCTTCCTCCCAAATCAACCAGACGAAAAGAAGGCGGTGTGCAAATAACTGTGATTGACGGGAGGCTGACCTTCCTGGCAGCTTCTGAGAAGTGGTCCCTTTGATTGGATACTTTGTGGATCGTCCGGCTCTGTGGTTGGTGGATGTTTATCCAACGTGATGAGATGTAAAGGCTAGAGCTGAGTCCAGAAACCAATAGCCACAAGAGAGAAGGTTAAAACGGTAGCCAGAAGGGACAAGAAAAGGTGGTTTATTTTGAGACTTACCGGATAATAGTGGTGTTCAGTATGAGTCAGTGGTCTGTGTAGGCTCTCGCTATTAATTTCTCACCTTTTAGTGCCGGCCCAAAATCATCACATCTGGGTTTGCTTTACTCACTATAGAAACCATGTGCCACAATTTAATTTAGCTTGAAGCATCTTTAAAAAGGACAGACTACAAACACTGTCAAAATATGATGACTCAATTTTAATATCTTTTAATCCATCCATCTGTATGTATTATCTATATCCACTCCTCTATGCAGTGGAGGACAAGAGTTTCCATTTAAATTGTGTGAGCTTGGACTGAGGAAGAAAACAATCCGGCTCAAGACTGGACAAAGGAGTGAAAACCACACATGAGTTCCAACTGAAAATAAGTTTATTTTCAAGAAATAAAAAGGGAAGTTAAGTTTAGGTCCAGTAGTTTTTGCTTAAACCTGCCGGCAAACAAAAAAACAAACCAATGGACAGGGGTGAAAACATAACCTCCTTGGTGAAATGGGGGTAATGAGGCGGAACAGGCCCAGACATTCTCATTTAAACTATTTTCACAAGGGGCCATCCGATCAGTTGCTTTTTAGAGTTTAGAATTTTCCCCAAAACAAGAGGGTGTCATTCGTTCTGAGTAATGGAGAACTGCCAGAAACCATAAAAACCTTGAAACCAGAAAGTCCTGAAGAAGCAACCTTGAGGTAGACAGATCAGATCATTAATTTGTCAGTTGATCTTACCGACAGGACTGATCCAAATCCTACAAGCCTTGACTGGCTGAAGGGAGTAACCTGTCTATGCACATATGTTCGATTTCCTTCCTGTGACAGGATGTGCAACTGAGCAGAAACATAGAAAATATCATCTGAAAGTTACCGTTAAAAATAAGATAAAATAAAGTGATGAAAGGGGAAAGGAGTCTTTGTTGGTTGTTACGAATGGATCAATATAATCCTATGGCCAATGTGACAGGATAGTGCTTTACTGGACCAATTCTTCATTAAATTGTTTAAAAATGACAAGACCTTTGTTATATATTTTGTTGACTTGTGTTCGGACATAATCAATAATGTTTACAACATTAAAACCCAGAGAAATCAACAACTTTATTAATTTTACATTTATATTCTATCCACTTCACCTGTGCCTTTGCAGGCTGCTATAACTTCAGGGGCAAATGACAATAAGACGAAGGAAAAACAGAGAGTCAACCACTTCATCCTGGCGCCAGGCCTGATGGGGTGGTTGTATGGGTGGTTGCCGCCTCGTTGCACCACCGGAATACTACAGTTCCCATAGTGCATTGCAGCGGCAAAGGAAACTACTTCCTCAGTTCAGAGTGCAACACGGTAACATGCGGGTTTTAGTTTCGGGAGACGTTTCGATCTGAAGGATGTTTCCAGTGTTAATATGAAAATCCTCCCAGTTGTTACTTTCGCGTGTGTATTTGTCTTCGTCCTCGTGTGTCGGATATGTCCGTGAACGCATCACAGCACAAGCTGATCCGGCTGATCCACCGACACCTGAAGGAGCATGGTTTCCCTTCAGCTGCAGAGGAGCTGGAGAGGCACAGCCCACAGGTCACACACACACACACTCTCACTCAATCACACACAAACACACACACACACACAAACACACATACACGATCACACGCTCTCACACTCTTAACAAACACACACACACACACACAGACAAACAATCACACAATCACTCACACACATTCACACACTCACTCACTCACTCACACTTGCCTTGCACTGATTCCCTGGAGACTTATCTTAACCTAAACCTAACCTTAAAACACGTGTGTACCTTAAATTGTTGTTTTCATTATCGGGACTTGCATTTTGTCCCCATAAAGAGGACAAGTCCCCACAATGTGAACAGCTTTAGGTCCCCACAATATACAGTAATACCACACATACACACAGACAGGCGATCAGGCCCTCCACCACCTGAGGAGATCACACGGAGCACACATGAGAAAAACGTCATCTGAAATTGAAGTTGATAACTTGATAAATTTTAGATTTCTTAATTTGCATTGCAATAATTCCTGGAATGAAGACCCACGCTGATGTGATTAGTTTCATTTGTGCCTCTATTGCTAGGACAGGTCTCCTGAGATAAACACCAATAAATCAAGGTTGTGTCCCATGTAGTCAGATCTACAGTTCCCAATAAACTGTCTAATCAGTGTGTGTTTAATTTTCGGATTGTTTTTAAATTGTCTGCAGGGGAAGACAGACGTATCTGAGTCGTTACTGGACATCTACAGTTCGTGGTTAGGGTGAGTGTGATTTCGCAATCTTTCTCTTCAGGAAGTCTGTAGCTGCAAGGAGATTTACACTACGTTTGGTTTTCCTGACAGTGACTCAAAAAAGAAACGGAAGTCTGACTCAGCCAAGCGCTCCAAATCTCAAGAACAAGGAGGGACTCCCGCCAAAGGTCTGACTCACTCATTTCCCCAAAACTGACTTTAAATGTGCAGCGCTGAAAGTTAACGTGATTCTGGGCTTGAAATATTTTGAATAGTCACATTAAATTACCATTTTATTTATCTAATGATTGAAAATGTCCGGGATGAAACCATGGTAACTCTTTGAAGACCTTAAAGTCAACAGTCCTGTCTAGCTTGTGTTTTTCCCTCTTTTATTTTTAAACTTAAGGATGCTTTAAAAACTTTCAATGTTTTTAAATTTTTTTTCATCCAACCTGTTGGTACATCTTATTTATTCACTGAACAATAAAACGAATCAGGTTTGGGCAGTTGAATACATTTGTAACCCATTATACACATTTGTACATGTATTTGTAGCAAAGAAAAAGAGCGAGAAACTGGGGACGAAAACAGCCAAAAAGGTGAGATTACATTTTTGATTTTTAAATCGTGGCTGTTCTTTATCTACAATAAGCTGACTGTGTTTTCCTCTTTTTCTTTAAGGCCGTGCCAGTGAAAAGAAAAAAAAGTGAAGGGAAATCTGTTGGAAGTGATGCCAAGGCAAAGAAATCAAAGACGCAAACCAAGGACAAAGTCGTGTCTGCTGGTGGAGACGATTCAGACTCTGACAGCAGCCTGGACGTAGAGAAATGGAAGAAACTGGTGCAGCAGTTGACAGGTAGGTGTGTGTGTGAGAGACAGAGAGAGAGAATATGCAAAGGTTTGTGGTTGCATATGTTAAGAACTGGTGGCTGTGGGTGTGTTGGAGCCATACACTTAGGGACTAGGTGAATGAAGATTGAACTTTCTGTATCCTCATGGACCATCTCCGTCATACCGCCCTGTAAAACCTGTGATGGACCGAGTGGTAGTTGAACCTGTGACAGAACAAACACACACAATGTCGACACACAACTGCTGCAGCGAAGACTCTGAAGGAGCATTCCAGCCATGTTGTATTTCTAACAACACAGTATGCAGTGGGAGAGCGGTCACCAAAGAAGTACATCAGTATTTTGTGTGTTTCTGATCACTCACTACTGTTCAACAACATTGTAATGAATTAGTTATGTGTACTCCACTTCAGATAAGTCATGATATCTCCGCAATGACATTATTAACTAACTTTTTTTTTTGCAATTCAGATTTTACTGATCTGATCTCTAACAATGATGTTATTTTTTTCTGTTGGGAATAGCAGCATACTGTTTAGATACATATGGAGCTGGAGATTTTCAAATGGATATAGGAACCGTTTCTCTTTGACCCATATTAAATGAGTCTTAAGCCACAGAGTTTGCCCACAAGTTCAAACTTCAGTAGCCGACATCTACTTTAATGTCGATCCAAGAAACCTGACATTTCAGTTCCACTGCTTTGACATAAGCAAATCAGCACGCCAAATGTTCATTAAGATCTGTGACGTGCGACAGGCTCAGAAATACACAGGTCGAAACAAGTCCCACTTCACTGGAGTTAGTTACAGCTAATGTGTTGGTATTAAAAGAGACATATTGGATGGTGGAGAAGCTTAAGAGGAGTGGAAAATGCAGCGAATGGTGGCAGATGAAAAGACGTCTCACTTAAAAGGAGAAAGACCAGGAGTCGGAACAGAACCACCCATGAACGAACGTCACCACAGAAAATTTATGTTTTCTTTTCAATGATGGTGCCACATTGCCTTGTTTGTTCAATGTATTCACCGTGTTTACCCTGTCCGCAGAGGCTGACATAGCCAAGATGGACACCATCAACGCTCTGGATTCCTCTATACCCCCACCCAAGAAAAAGAGAGTCAGAAAACCCCCGACGAAGCCTCCTACAAAAACCAACACTCCCACTCTCACACAGAATGACGGGACAGTTGAAAAGAATGAAATAGAGACGCCAACAAATAACAAGAAGAAGAGCAGTCCAAAGAAAAAGATGATACCTGCTGCCTCCTCCCTCGCCCTGAGCCAAGAGCAAAGCCTCAACGCTGCTGAGGACACACCGATTCCATCCAGCGTCTCTCCTTCAAATCAGACGCCAACGAAAGAGAAACGGAAAGTCATCGAAGATGATGAGACAGCGTCTGAGCCCAGAAAGAAGAAAAAGAAGAAGAAGAAAGAGATGAATGAGGAGAAGGTCGAAGGGAATGCAAATGACACTGGAGGAGACGGACAAGAAAAAGAGAGTGAAGAAGAGAAGGAAAAAAGGAAAGATGCCACAGAGCAAGAATGTGTTGGTAAATCTGTGGAGGAAAAGAAGAAGACAGAGGGGAAAGAGGGGGACAGGAAAAAGAAGGAGAATGAAGAGGAAGCAATAGAGAAAAACAAAAATGGATATGCTGTTAAAGAGGAAACTTCGGAGCCACCAGAACAAGTAAAGAAACCCAAGAAAAAGAAAAAGGAGAAAACTGATAATGAGGAACAGCCAGAGCAAACAGCCGAAAACAAAAAAGTGAAGAAGAAGAAGAAGACACCTGAGGAAAATCAAGAGTTGGCAGCTGAAGAAGTAAAAGAAAATGCAGAGCAGAATGTTGAAAAGAAGAAAGAAAAGAAGAAGAAGACAGTGGACAGTAAGAAACAGTCAGAGAAAAAAGTGGAAGAAGATAAAGAAACTACGGAGCAGATCACAGAAGAGAAGAAGGAAGATGTGGCTGCTAATGGTGAAGACAATTCAGAGCAAATAGTTAACAAGAAGAAAGAGAGGAAGAAGAAAAAGGAAAATCCAGAGCAGATAGTTGAAGAAAAGAAAAAGAATAAAGCTGATCATATTGATGTGTCGGAGCAGATTGCTGAAGAAAATATAACGATAACGAAAAGCGAGAGCTTTGACGGAGGGGAAACGCCAGAGCAGATGACTACAGTGAAGAAGAAGAAGAAGAAGAAAAAAAGGGACTCATCATTGGAAAATAATTCTGCTGACGCAGATCCACTACCTCAACCCATCTTTGAGACACCCAGTCCTCCAACAGAGAAGAAGAGAAGTACGTAGATAAATCACACCAGTCGAGACAAAATATAAACTTTGTGTTTGTAAGTTTCTGTTCACTCAACTCATTTGTCGTTCTCTCAGAGAAAAGCAAGTTGAAATCACCTGATGTCCTACAGACGCCTGCAGGTTCAGTCCAAGACACGACAGCAATAGAAACACCCTCCAGTGACTCCCACAAAAAGGTATCACAATACTGTACTCTGCATTAAATGTGTTAGAAAACCCATTTTGTAGACATGAACGCTGGAAAATGTCCAGAAAAAACTGCATCTGGACATTATCCAGACTTTGTCCTTGACATATGAGGAACGCGGCAGGAGATTGTCCTGACGTGTTTACAGGAGCGTTTAGGTGACGGGTGGAGCCTGGGTAGAGGGTGCAAGGGGCGGGACGTGACGTTTCGATTCAGCTGCAGAAATCACATATTTCTGTTTAGGGCACATTGACACACCGATGAAGCTCTTGAATCTCGTCTTTCCAAGTTGGACGTCAACATCTTCTATGTGTTTGACCCCTTTTTCCATCCTGAGGTTGTATTATTTTAGTTTTTTCTGTTTCATATCCGTCGTCACATGTCAGAAACGTCATCGACAGACCCGCACGCTCGTCGTGAATTCTGCAGACATTATCCTGCTGTATTCTCCAGAGTTTTGAATAGGGAGCTGGAGAATGTCTGCAGCGACTGCGTTGGACTCACGTACATCTCTCTGGATAATTTCTGGAGAAATTCAGTGCAGCTAAATTGATGTCATTGTTGGGGGCAAAATGAACGAGCTTTCAGTGCTAGAGGATAATTCTTCAGATCCATTAATTTTCTCCTTGTCTGAAATTTTCCACAGAAAAAGAAATCCTCCAAGAACACAGAGTCATGAAGACGTTCTTTCTTCATCAGTGCACAACCACAGAATAAAGTCAACACATCCTTTCCACCCAGTTACCATTCATGTTTTAATGGTTTCAATGATCACTTCAAAATGTAAAGATGGATCGCATTTATTTTTTTTTTTATTTGGGTACTTTTTTTATTTTATTTGAAGTTTTTACTACACAAAATGTGGCATATTGTGTCATAGATGTCTTTGTTGTTGTTTTTTTACTGTGTTTTGTATTGTGATTCCCATTTTAATGGCTTAAATATTTAGAAGGGGATTGTAACTGTTTAATTGAATGGATGATCCCTCTCAGGATATTTGTGAAATTCATTCACATTGAACCGAGTCGTATCTTTTGAATCTCATTCTCCTTCAGTCTACCATGTTAAACTAATCTGAACTGGAGGGGCACTCGGAAAGTGGAGATTTTTACAGAATAAGATGGAAATTCTGTTAATAGCGTATTTTGGATGAAAGTTGCATGTTTTTTTTAAAGAATTTTTTAACTGTTGGATAAAACTTTCATATGTACTCTGTAAATTATGCTTTAATACAAATTAAAACGCTATAGTTTTTGTAACCATGTCTGAAGTGTTGTTACGAAAAGTAGATGGATGGATGCGTAGGTAGGTAGGTGGATGGACGGACGGACGGGTAGGTAGGTAGGTAGGTGGATGGACGGACGGACGGACGGGTAGGTAGGTAGGTAGGTAGGTAGGTAGGTAAGTGGATGCATATATAGATTGATTGATAGGTTGATGGGTAGGTGGATGGATGGACAGATAAAATAGATGGGTGGGTAGGTAAGTGGATAGATAGATAGAAAGATAGATAAATGGATAGATAGATTGGTGGGTAGGTGGATAGATGGATATATATATAAATATATGCGTAGGTAGATAGATAGATAGATATTCATAGATAAATAGACTTAAAAAAAACCATCTTTCTATACAATACTGATTAGTCTCCCATAAGAACCCGCTGGGTGGCGCTGCAGCAGCTGTCAAAGGGCAGAGGAGACAGAAGAAGAATGTCACAGCCAATCATCATCACTGGTGAAATGCATCAGCCCTGATCACAACATGGCGAGCTGAGCAGTGTTTACATTCAGCCTGTGGCCCAAGCGGAGCAGGAGCGAGGATGTGGAGGCTGAACAGAGTTCGTCACAAAGCGGGTCGACAGGGCGGCAGCTCGGAGGAGGCCCGCTTGAAGAGGAGGGAGCACGAGAAAGGTTTGTTCCTAATGTCGCTGTGTTTTTAACCTAAAGTCCGTGGTGGTGGTGAAGGTTAGAATAAAGAGAAGCTAAAGACCAATTCATGCTTCTGTTACAGTTGAAGCTTATTTACAAGAAAGGGAAGCAAGCTAAACATATTTGTGTAAAAACTAGTAAGTGTACGCGATATACAGTATGTACATGCTAATGGTAAACTAGCATTTGTTTCACAGTATTTGCTCAAATGAAGATTAAACAATCATCCACAGTGTTTAATACCAGACGATAACACATCACCTATATATAGCAATTTATTAGACTATACTTAAATATAAATTCATATTTGTTTTTTAACACTAATCTGATGCATCCTCCAGCGACTGTGACATTTGTGTAGTAAACAATAATGACAGCTTTCTCCATGAACTTGACAAATTGATGGCTTGTGGAACATCTTGACAATCAACAACCAAGTACAAGCTGCTTTAATTTCACTGAAGTTTATCCATGTTTGTTGCTGTAGCACTGAGACAGGCCCGCAGAGACAGACAGCTGGTGAGCAAGAGGCTCCTGCTGAATGAGGATGAGGAACAGCCGGAGGTCACCATGGACACCATGTCAGGAGAACAGGTGACAGAGAGAGATGAAAGATTATTTGTTCGGTATTTTCATTAAATGAAGGATTGAGTGAGATTTGAACCTTGTGCTCAATTCCCCAGGACGTGGTCAGCTTGCTCTACAAACTTCAACACAGCGGGCCTGAGAGGGAGACCCACCTGAGAGCCCTGAGTAACACTCTCCGTGGCCCTTCAGCACAGCTCAGCTTCATCAAGTACAGTGGTGTCGCCGCATGAAAGCCGCTTTCAGACATGAACCCCGGAAAATGTCCAGAAACCTGGGTCCAGACATTTTTGCCTTTAACATATGAAGAACGTAGCAGGAGATTGTCGGGGTCACATACATTCACAACACCAATCAGGCTACTGGGTGGAGCACGCAGGGGCCAGGACATGACATATAAAACCTGGTGCGGATATTACACTTTTTCTCTCACAGCACAGCAACACTGGAGTCGGCTCTTAACACCAAAAGCTCTCGAATCTCATTGTCTTTCCAAGTTGACGTCTGCGTCTTCTTCATGTGCCTTCTCTTTTTCATCCTGGGATATTTTTCACCCACTTGCTAGCTGTGAATTTTCTGCAGATTTTCCTGCTTTATTCTTAGATGGGCTCCAGACAGTTTTCGTGGGGGCTATCAGGAAACATTTTGGAAAATGTCTGGACTTCAGAGCATGTCTGAAAGCAGCTCAAATCATCTAAAGTGACACTATTGTTTGCTTTCTTTAATCTCTATCATGTGACATGTCTGTGTATCTTTCTTCTTTTAAGGCAGGAGAATAGTATGCATCTGCTGGTCAGTCTCCTCACTGGCTCTAATGCTCAGTGCCGTCTCCATGCTGTCCGCTGTCTTCATGAGCTGTCTCACTCTCCCCACACCAATGTGGCCCCAGCCTGTCTGCCTGCCACCCCTTACCTGCTCACCTACCTGTCTGGCCAGAGCACCAAGTTCACTGTTAGTAGCTACTCATAGCAGACAGTGTGTAATATTATCAACTTATCATGAAGTTATTATTATTTATTGTTTTACTTTGTGTGTGTGTGTGTGTATTCTTGTGTACACAGGAGCTGTGTCTCTACACGCTGGGTAATTTATTCCCAGACAGTGATATTGTGAAAGAGAAACTCCTGGCCCAGGGAATCATACCAGCTCTGGCCAACTGCCTAGAGGTAACCGAACAACATTCATTGGTCCTTAACATAGTAAAAGCACCTCAGGTGGAAGCGAGGAGTCCTTGTCCTCCTGTTTTTGTGGTTGAGTTATTGGAAAAGTATCTGTGAATTGTCGCAGCACCTGTGCTCCTGCAGCTGTCAATGTGTTTTCTCATCAATGACGTGCCGATCAAAAGCTAATGCATTGTGGCACTTTATATACAAGCAGCAGAGCCACTAAGAACGTATTCATTGCTGGCTACTTTTTTCTTTACATGATTGATTTGGATGTACCAGCTAGTTTTGTGACAGTTAATTGAGCAGAAGGGAAGTGGTCAAATGTGGTATTATCAAATTTCACAATAAAATCAATCCTTGCGGCTGACTAGTTTCGATATAATCTTTAGATGTAAAAATTCTGTTGTACTCAACCCAGTGCAGGACTCTACTTCACTGTGTCTTTGGTAATATGTCAGTAAATGTCATAGAAAGTAAATTAAAATCTGATTGTGATTATCACCTAAACTGGTGATTTTTCTGTGTCCAGAACCAGAGACATAATCTGTCAGTGGTGGAGGCGGTGGGGTTCACCCTCTCTCAGCTTCTCCAGGCCAAAGATGCAGCAGAGAAAATAATCCCGTAAGCACTCTTAACTGCACGCCAACTCATCTCTCAATTTTCTACTGCTCTATTACAAATTTTTTAAATCACTTATTTTGTCAGGCTATACTGTCATTAGATGCTGTCCTCAGTTGTGCAATGAGCTTCCTCTGTGTCTGCAGGCAGGTCCTGGCCTCCAGTTTACCTACACAATTGCTATCAGTCCTGACTCCAGACCAAAACTTTGGCCTTGCACCTGCTATTGAGTGTGCGTGGTGTCTCCACTACCTGGCATGCAGGTAGGATATTCTCAGCAAGTGTCAACCGTCTGTTTATATTTACAGACAAGATGTCATTGCTTCACAAACAATGTGATTTCACTGATCATAATAACAAGGATCTGCCTCTCTTCTCTTCTTATCCTATCTGAAGCAGTGAGGACAACAGAGAGCTGTTGGCTCGTGGGGCCCTGCTGCAGTGCAGTTCTTTGTTATTGTCACTAGGTGATGCTGTCGCTGAAGGAAAGAAAGAAGAAGGAATGGAGTTGGTAAGGACGTTAATGGATCAAATACAGCATTTCATAATCGGTTTTATCGGTTTTAACTCCCTTGCTTTGTTGTTTGTTTGGTTTTGTTTGCATTCTTGAAACATATAATGTGTATCAGCACCTTTATCACAAGTATATCTTATGTTTTCATATTTTGGTTCATGTCAATGAGGTATGACAATCAGCTTGCTGAAACTTGTTTGAGGCAGGTAAACAATCAGTTATTTATATTTTAAAAAAGATTGTTTTCTTTATGCATTAATGTCGTGGTATGACTTTCCTGATTGGTGCGTTTAAGAAAGGGCACTTCTTGAGATTAGTTATTGATAACAGCGCTATATTTAAAAGTTATCAACCTGAACACATTTTTACCTTGATTTCTTTTTTCATATTAAGGGCAGGAAAACCGCCTATGCATGTAACTATACATCATTAAAAATCCTTCAGTTAAAATATGAAAACCTGTTAATGGTCTTTTATGTGTTGTGCATCTTCAGCTTGTCTGTCCTGTGCTGCGGTGTGTGGGAAACCTCCTGTCCCTCTGCCCAGTGGACAGCCTGAGCACTCAAGTAGGCGACGTACGACTTGCGGCTGCTGTGTGTGTTCTTCTTCAGGCCTACCCACACACCCAGCCAGCCTTGGCCAGGGAGAGCGCCTGGGTCCTCAACAACCTCACAGGTAAGACTGCTCTGTCACTGTTTCGTGCCCAACTTCATTTTTTTTAGAATTTGCGGGGAGGGTTTCCTTCTTTTCCCACCTGGGGATGATTTATTCCAATGCCTTTCCCATCAATTTCTGTTCCAGCTGCCTCCAGTGATTTCTGCTCTGCTCTGCTCTCTCTCAACTTGGTCCCTGGACTTATCCAGCTTCTGCCTTTCTCTCAAGGCATAAATACAATGGTAAGTGAAAGCAAAGGCCAAACTTTGCTTTTGTAATATTTCTCCACAGTGGCAGATGATGGTCACATTATAGTTTTTATTTGAGCCCTGTCTTCCTCACACTCTTGCACAATGTTACACCTAATCTCACTGGTCTGTGTCATCTTGTCAGGTCCTCAGAGTTCTAGCAAACATCGCCCACAAAAAAAAGGAGTTCTGTGTCCAGCTGGCCCAGCTTGGATTGGTGTCTACACTCTGTGCAACACTTAAGATGGCTGACCAAGAAATGGTGACCCTCAGTCTGGAGGTCCTCTTCATGCTGGTCCTCAGCACACAGCAGGTAAGAAAGGCTCCTCACCTTAGAAGACACTGTCAAAAATGCCAACTTGAAGTATTGTCAGTGCAAAAAGCAAAACACTACAGTTGAGTCAGTTGTTGGTTCTACCTCTATCTTCGATGTGTTGTAAACAAAAACATGTCTGCAGCAGAATTTATACACCACATCCTGCCTTCTTCAAAGCTCTAACCAGGCAACTCCCCTCACCTGAATGTTCCTGACATTTTCCTGTTGTTGTGAATGTGTCTGACTTAAATATCCTGCTGCGTTCCGCAAATGTAAAAGGAAACCTCCATAAGATGTTCATGTCTGAAAATGGCCTACGTGAAACAACTAATGCGATTATGCCGATTAGCTTTTATTCAGCACCTGTATTTGTAACATCTAACAACTGAGATCTCATAGATGCTGGTTGCTCTTTCCTTTTAGGTGGCGGACGAGTTTGTGAGGCTTGGTGGAGTTTCACTGTTAGAAGCCATTCAGTACAATAGTGAAGGAGAGATGAGGCGAAGAGCAGCATACCTCCTGGAGCACCACCTACTGACTCACTCGTCAGACCTCACAGTAAAGACTTTTATTCTTACAGATTTTTCTGTTTGTTGAATTTAGACTAATTCAAAATTCAATAATGACTAATTTGATCTGGTGTTTTGTAGGTGGACAACGTCCCGTGATGCTGAGTTCACACACACACACACACACACACACACAGGATACAGTGAGGCCATGTGGACACACCTAATGATACAGGACAACATCTTTATACTTTCACTTGTGTGTGCTGAGAAAGAGATGCTATTTTTATATTTAACAATGATGATGTTTTACCATTGGATATCAGTGTTGTTACTAATGGTATTTTAATAACTGTAACAATGAAGTACATTTTTTTTTATACCTCTAGATTTACACTCAATCACAAACCTTTTCCTAAAATTGAATGAGAGACAGTAAAGAATAGTACTTATGCACAATAATGTGACTATATGTATAACTGTAGAGGACTTATTGAAATGAAAGCTGACTGTAAATATCTGGAATGAGGGAGATGAAAACTACCTTTTTGTGATGCTGGTGATGATCATGGATTTTAGATATCAGCCAAAAAATCCAATGCAATTTTACATTTATCAAATATACTAATAAACATCTTGAGAAAAAACATGAAATTGTGGTTTTGTGATCATTTCTGACGATATTTTAGTTTTTAATCTCAGGTTGAGGGGACCTAGTTTGCTTCTTTTTTTTTTTACTTTCAGGTAAAATAGGAAAAATAATAGAGGTAATATACAGAAGCCATTGCATTCACAGACATGCACATCTCGTAATAAAGATTTGAGTCACCACCAAACCGGTTTGGATGCATTTCAAATGCATACATTTATATCCATGAAGCATCCTGTGTTGGTTTAACTGCTCCTGTAGGAAGAGAGCGAACTCCAGGACACAGACTGGACTTTCCTCCTGAACAATCCCAACGACTCGACACTCCTGTGCACTGTTGACATACTAATATTAATGCCATCTTCATTTTTAAGAAACATTAATATTTCCCAGTACTCAAACACTTCACCCACCACCTCCAGTGGCATGGTGATGAGGAGATGAGTGGATTTTCATTTCTGGGTGAACTATCCCTTTAACCTGGAACGTGTGTATTTGGACACGTGGCCCAGGTACAGGGACACACATCCAGCAGATAGAGGGACAAACACCCAGCAGATAGAGGAATCCAGCAGAGAGGGCAGAAAGAGGACACACATCCAGCAGATAGAGGACACACCCAACAGATAGAGGGACACACACCCAACAGATAGAGGGACACACATCCAGCAGATGGAGGGACACACACCCAGCAGATAGAGGGACACACCCACTGTTGCGACGGAAGATTTCCTCTGTTCGCCTTTGCCACAAGCAGCCGTGTGTGTGTGTGTGTGTGTGTGTGTGTGTGTGCGCGCGCGCCACTTCACCGAGGACTGTTTCACCAACAGATTCCGGCATGAGGCTGGATTTGCGGCCAGGCTTCTGCTGAGAGACGGGGCGGATCCCTCTGTAAAGGGCCGCGATGAAGACCCGGAATTAAAACCCGTTAGTGACACATATCAGTTCAATATTTGTTCTCTATTAAGAGTCGGTCAAAATATCTCCTGGATAAAGTTTCAGCACAGACGGCGTTGTAGCTTGTAGCACGTTAGCTCCCGCAGCTAAGTTGGGTAAAGTTGGCGCAGCTAGCTGTTAGCTAACTGTGATTTGCACACAACAGTGCAGCCGAGTCATGCACCAAACAATGTTTACAGTCTTTCTTTTTTTTTTTAACCCATTAAAGTCCTGGTGTTATTTAAACATCTTTGACGAATCTAGAACCATCCCTCAAAGTTTTGTATTCATCCAGTTGTTTGGAAATTAGAAGCAACTCATGAAACCAGCTCGACTCGCTAACGAGGAGCTGTTGTTGTTTTCTAACGTGAATGGAAGAAAATAAATAATTGTCAGTGAGAGTGGAGATGGAGACGCAGCTCAGAGTGTAGCTAGCTCCATGACATCCACAGGCAAATACTCATCATTACTCAGACCACCTATTGGCAGCACGTGAGAAACGTTCACTCTCCATGTCTGGAGTAAACATGTGAAAAAAAGGATCCACCCTCCTCCTGCTGCAGCTGCTGATACAAGACAATAACACGATGACTTTCACCAGCACGTTAATCATTGCAAAGTCACTGCCCAAACTGCCAGTACACCAGGAAGTGGCAGAGCCAACCTATCAGGGGAAGCACTCCTGTCGGAAATCCTCAGTTATCTGCTGCCATTTATTTTACTGGTGGATCCTTCACCGAAGTCGCAAAAGTGTTATAGAAACTCAAGGGTGTGAATCCAAGTCTGACTTTTGTTAAACAATTACATTTAAAGTTTGCTCTGCTGTTGTGTTTAGGTCTGCAGAGCCATGAGTCTTCAGATGTTCCAACATGACACCTTCAGGAGACATGCTAGGATGTTTCTGGAACCTGCAATCAATCACAAATGGAAAAAGGAACAGCAGACCATGTTTGAGGAACTGAAACAAAAGAACAAAATTGCAGTGGTTGGAGATGTGAGGGCAGACTCACCAGGTGATGAATAAAACATGAATAATTCAATGGTTTTACATCAGTGTTAATATTTCACATGCAAATTGCTGTTTTTGTGAAAATCTATTAAATATAAGATATTCATAATTTTCTTCCAAAAATAAGGAGTGTCTGGTGGTGAACAAATGGTTGCTCGGCATCAAAAATTTAATTTACTGGACAGCGACTTCCTCAAAGTCTGGACCAGAGAAGGTTGTGAAATGGAAGTCCATCGTCAACCACATCCAGAATGTCCACACCCATAGAGATACAAAATGATGTCAATGAAATAAAGCGTTCCTCATTTAACACAATGAGATCATCGCTGGCTTCAACCCAGGGAGACAGTTTTGATATCTGTTTGACATCGAAACAGTGTATTCATGTGCCTGTATATACACACAGATCTCAGTAGGATTTAGCTCTGATTTAGTGGCTTTAGTGTGGAACAGCCTCGGCCTGCAACTTCCCAAAGTGTCCAGCTCCTCCCCTTCATGAAGAAAAAAAGAAAAAGTCTCAGATTTCCTCACTTCCTCTTTCCACCCTCAGCATTCTCTTCCCGTTATCTTTCACACTCCTCCTCTGCATTACAACTAAAACAAGGTGGGTCACTTCATGTTTTTGCTCAAACCCCTGCAATCTTCTGCACACTACTTTTTTGCCTGCAGCACTGTGGCCTGTCTGGAGTCATTCTGCTTTACCACAGTATTCATCTGGTTCGATTAACTCTTGCTCTCTACTCCCACGGCCAGACACAGCGTATATAGTTTTACTGGCAATGGAGGGCCCTGAGCCAACAACTAGAGCGACAGCAACAGGACAAGATGGGAACCAGGCGGCGGACCAGAAGGTGCTGATGACCAGCAAACCCCTGCATCGATTTATCCGGAAGGAGCCCAAGGCTCTTGGGGTAGGACATCAAACATTGCAGGGCCACACGGAGCTGAGATCATGGACAGTTATAGTCACTCATGCTCTACGTCTTATTCATCAGTAGATTTACACAGAGCCACGGTACAAGTGTCACTCTGCTGTAGGTACAGTCAATGCCTCCTTCCTCTTCTCCTTTCTAGATTGTCATTCTGATCTTTGGCTGCGCAGAGATCCTGATGGGATTTCATCTGACCTCTGAAAGTGTGCACACCTCTGGTTCATTCTACATCCCCTTCTGGCAGGGAATTCTGGTACTTAACACTCAAGTGTTTACCAGTCACATGCTGAAAATGGAGAGATAGTGTACTTGAATGGTTGAATATTCACTAATAACATTCACTTAATCACCAATTCAATGTATAGTTAAGAGAAGCACCTAAAATCCCTTGAAAACTGGGTGATCTTCATTTGTTATCTTTCCAAGATTAAGATGCAAAGTTTGATACCACTCTTTTATTTCATGTATGGTAATGGTGAAAGGACAAGCAACCAGTTTTCAAGCTTTACATGAAGACTGGAAACAGGAGTAAAACATTTAACCTGGCTCTGTAGGAAGATAAACTCTGTCTACCAAAGCGGACAACACATCACATACATGTCTCTGCTGGTTGTCTGGCAACCTCACGATGATATTACAAATTTTTTAGTCATAGTTTCCGGACAAGAAAGTGTCACATGTTGGTTCTGTTTTGTCAAATGACAAAATACACTTTCCAGTACAGATGAGCTTTGTTTTTTTTTGTTTTGTTTTTTGACAAAGTCTTAAACTTGATGTGTGATCTAAGATGATATGTCATGCATTTGTCAACAAATATTTGTGAATGACAGGAGAACATGATGCTCATGGTGTTTTGGTTGTGTTTTTTAAGTTTCTTGTCAGTGGAAAACTGTCTATCTACACCGAGATACATCCATCCAAGAAGATGGTAGGCATATTTGTGCTTTTATGTCAAAATGATGTATTTTATTGTGTCACCCATCAGTCTTTCTTTCTTTTCTCAATGACCCATTTAATTTTGTTGAACTCATCTTTCCCAGGTGACCGTGTGTTTGGCCATGTATGTGGTTTCCCTCTTAGGGGCCGTAATCTCCATTGGTTTCAGGATGTACTGCTTATCCCATGTAGGCTACCTTAAATACAGGGCAAGACACGCAGTGGACCAGGAATGGGCCCAAAACAGAATTGTGAGTTACAGCACGGTTGGTTGGTTTGTTGGTTGGTTGGTTGGTTGGTTGGTTGGTTGGTTGTTTTGACTAAATAGATGAGATTGACATTTTCACAGTGTATGACTAACCCCCCCTTTCACTTTCTAACACTTTAGGAACAGCTGTTTGGTGTTGAAGGCTTACTGTTCACGTCCTCTCTGTGTGCGGCAGGGATCCTCATCTTCTTGTCTTCTGTCGCACGTTTAGCACTGAAATCCACAAACACGCAGGTAATTTTCTTTTCTTTTTTTCTGAAATTGTATCTAAAAAAAGCGTTGCCCACTGAGATTAGAATTGAATTAACCCCTTTGGAGGGAGATGTTTTTCTGAACCAGCACAGAAGTTCCAGACAACCAACACAAATGCACAAAGAATAGGTGGAAACAGCAAATATTAGAGCTATATTTATCCATTCATTAGGGAGCTGGAGCCAATCCCAACTGACATTAGGTGAGAGGTGGGGTACACCCTGGCCATGACACCAGTGTATTGCAGGCCCAACATATAGAGTCAAACAACCATTCACTCTCACATCTACACGTATGGTCAATTTACCGTCTCCAATTAACCTCAATCTGCATGTCTTTGGACTGTGGGAGGAAGCCTGAGTACCTGGAGAAAACCCACACAGACACAGGAAGAATATAAATAGGGACCCAGGTGGAACAGGGATTCAAACCAGAACCTTCTTGCTACTTTTTGGTGCCCTAAACGTTTGTTTTCCTCCTCTCACATGCTGTAAATATGATCCCCAGATGTGGTTGATAGGGTGAAATTGAGACTTATCACAGTAATATCCGTGTGACTCACAAGGTCCTTCATATCATAACTAGAATCTTAGTATTTTGGCCTTGATTGGCAGCAAAAACATTTAGGTCCAGACCGACAACATATGACAGAAAACCAAATATATAGGTCAGAATTAATTACAAATGTTTATTTAAAATAATGTATACAATTTCTAATACAATCTTGTATCATATTTCATCATATAAACAAACTAATTTAGACCTAAAAACAGCTCAAGAGCAACTTAAGTAAAACCAATAATTTCACGAGACTCACACATACATTTATAAAATAACCAGAGACATCAGCAGCCAGAGGAAGCCAGATGTCAATTATCACAACTATATCTTATACCAGTTTTGTGTCAGTCATCATTTCATCGCCTTCTTGTTTCCCTGCTCTCTAACCGGCCTCCACTTCAATATCTCCAACAGGTTATTGTCAGGTGCACCCCGGCGCCAGCACAGAGTGACGCAACACCGAACTAAGATCAGTCTTTTCCAATCATTAGTCTACTAATATTTCATATTGTTTTCCTGCAGTTCACGTAAACATATCACAATTCTCTACAATATATTACATGTGAATGATACACCACCTAGTGGCTTTTATTGTACGTTACATTACAACTCGACAGTATGTGTAACAGTGTATAGTGTAACCACAGATGTCTGACAAGAAAGAAATGCATTACTAAACCACATTTGCTTTTTGTAAAACCTTTTTTGAATGCACTTATTAAGGGGAACACAGTTACCACTAATATATCCAGGAAGGCTTAAGTGTACTTACTGTATAAACACTTAACGTTATTACATTAACCACACTGCACATTAGACTTTGAATCAAAGCCTGAAAGTTAACACTCTTACACAATGTTATATCACCTAATGTTATAGTGATAGGTTTAAAGGGAAGACATATATTTACATTGCAGTAAGTAGGTGTTAGTACCTTTTGTGTTTGCTCCACAATCACATGAAATCCAACCATGAAGGTTTTTAATCTAAACATATCCACCCAGTAAGAGTTTCAACAATGTATTGTGGACACTTTGATATTTCTGATCAGATGCATCATTACTGCAGTATGTTCAGTGTTTGGGCCGACTGTGATTTAAACATCATCTGTGTGATCCTCTTATGTACATTTAGCCCAAAGACAAATAATATACAATCATAATCAAAACATTTGGTATATTGGAATAAATTTGGGTTAGAATCTGCTTGCAGATTGTTCATGCTCAATGTTAGCATATTCCTAGCTTAGCATTTGATGAACATGTTTCTATAGTTCAAGATGTTCATCGACATGACTGTGATATAATGAGCCTAACTGCAAACCTGTTGCCATCTTTTGCCTGTGAATGTGTGAAGAACAGATTTGGGCGGGGGTCACTTTTAAAGTAGCTTTAGCTCTTAACTATATTTGATGCAATAAATGTGATGTATGTTGTTTGTTTATTACAGAATAAAAGATGAAAAAAATGCTCAGCTTGATGATCATAGAATTACTCACATAAATCGTTATGCATAGATAGCACTGATACAAACAGTGCACTGTAGTAAATTGAGGACAGACTCAGTAGTTTTTACCTACATGACCACTTAATAATCATTGATAACATCCCACACAGGTATGTGAATGTGTGCATTTATATATTTGAATAGTTTGACATACAGATGAAAAAAAGCTGATCAGCAGAAGCATTGCTTTGGTTTGTCTGTGTTTTTCAAAAAACAGATTTGTGCCATTCAGACTCTAGACCTGTGGTTGAAGTCTCTAAATGCTTTCATTATTTCTCCACAGCTATTGTGTAAGCAAGTTGGCATCAAATCTATTTCCTTTTCAGACTCCCCTTCTCCATTTCAATCAGCAAACATGACTTTACTCCACATCACAGATCAAATTATTTTTGCTGCAGGGGATTTTGACCTGCATACACACTTAAGGTTTCTACAGGTGTCAACAAGTCAAATTTAAAACTTAAAGTAATGACTGGACTTTAAGACATATGTCAAGTAAGACAGGAAATATCAGAGTCCCAGAATTACTTACACTTCCCCATAATTGAAGATAAGGTGAAATAGTCTATGAGAGAATAAACTTTAAAACGCCATATCTCACACTACATGCAGCGACAGTTGGTACCTATAGTCATTCCCATAACCAGGCCAAGTGTACTGTGATCAATTCTGGCCAGGGTGTTAGTGGACTATCAGTTACATGGTTTTATTAGAGCTTGTTAATATCTAATATCATTGAGAAAGAGTTGAGAGACACACACACACACACACACACACACACACACACACACACACACACACACACACACACACACACACACACACACACACACACACACACACACACACACACACACACACACACACACACACACACACACACACACACACACACACACACACACACACACACACACACACACACACACACACACACACACACACACACACACACACACACACACACACACACACACACACAAAACCAGAAGCAGCAAAATGAAAGTTAACATAATTAAGACCTACCTCTGGTTCAGGTTCGAACATGAAGTCCTACCCCCTAAACATATTATATAATACACAAGTATAGGTAATATACTTAGTATGCAATAGTTTAACATGTTTAAGACTTTCAAAAGCCTAAAATTTAGCTGCACAGCCGTGCATGTTGGGAGTAAGGATGTTCACTGATGCATCAACAGTACATTTAGTCACAGAGATAATCATTTGCTGGTGCTAAAATGTTTCAATCTCCAAGCTCCCACAGACACAATTATGATTGAGGTTGTGAAATGCTCGCAGATCCCCCCCCCCAAAAAAAACCCCACACAAACCACCATGATAAACAACATTTTGGTCACTTAATTTATTTCCAGTCATTTCACTGAGCAAAAGAGTGCAACATCACAAATCTTCCCCTGGTGTTGGTAGTACAGGGGAGACGCGTTTGGTCCATGTGCATTTTTATGAGGAGGTTTAAAGTTCACAGTATTTAATAGACATAGCTGGCCATGTGCAGAGATTGCATGGAGGCTGCGTCAGCTGAGCCGGTGGGCTTGTACTCTCCTTTGGCAGCCAGGCCATTGATCTGCAGAGAGCAGCAGAGGGAGGAAGTTAGGGCAAAGTCAAATCAGCGTGTTAATAATCAGCCAGGTTAGCGGTGCCACATTACTGCAAGACTGAAGAGACAAAAACCTGCTTTCAAACAACAATCACTGACCACTCACTGTTAAGTTGTGTAATGCAAGATAAGAGTTATTTAGTATACAGTTCTGTGCACAGTCCACCACTACAAACTGATAAGTGAGAATTATTTATTGGTGTTAATTGGTCATCAGTAACAGCCATCCGTGCCCTTGGAGACTTACCTTGGCCCTGGTGGAGAAAGCTTCCTGTGAGGCTGCCTTGTTGGCAGCTTTGCCCTCCCAGGCTGCAAGAGCAGAGGCCTGGAGTGCACGGCCGTAAGAGAAGGTCAGCTTCCAGGGGCGGTGGAGGGGCACCTGGTTGATGGCGTTCAGGTTGAGAGACGCCTGCTCCTCACTCTGGCCTCCAGACAGGAAGCAAATGCCTGAAGACACAAAGGACATGTTACATGTATTTAATTTACTGAAAAACCTGGTTGTCCACACATTTCTTAGGCCCGGTTCAGACCTGGTGTTAACTAACAGACTAGCTTTGGGCTATAGTCCAAGTTTACAGATGTGTCTGATGATGTTTGTGTGTCTGTGCGAATGAGAGAAGACAGAGTGAGCAGAGTCAGGAGGGACCGAATGAATAGCTATGAAGAAACATTTTCACCAATTTAAGAAAAGCATCAGTCATCATGTGGATCAGTATTGATATTGTGCCGGTGGCCACTAACAAATCAACTGAGAAAAGTAAAACTACGTTTGCTTCACTGTGAAACTGTTCGCAGGTCAGGACATCAGCTGAGTAGGTGGTCCTTCCTATGTTGCACAGGACATCAAAAAGAATGTGGCCACGCGTCCCAAGACCACCTCCGAATGTGGTCCGAGTGATTGGATCTCAGGAGGCTTTTGGGTGCGGCAGATGTTAATACCAGGTCTGAACGGGTTCTTAAACTGGTGCGTAGAGCTGGACTCTCACCTGGCACGGCAGCAGGGACAGTGCGCCTCAGAGCAGTCACTGTAGCCATGGCAACCTGCTGAGGGGTGTACTTAATGGTGCAGGAATGTCCAGCGGTGACCATGTTGGGCTTCAGCAGAGTGCCCTCCAGGTACACATGGTGATCAGACAGAGCCTTGTAAACAGCAGCCAGCACCTGAGGAGTCAGATTTTAATAAGAGACATGATTTAAACCATCATCTGCTGGGAAACTAAATATATTTTACTGCTGGTGATCTTGTAATTTGGAAAACTAAGCCAGAGATGATGGTCCGACCTTTTCTGAGACATACTGGCAGCGCTTCAGGTCATGGTCTCCGTCGGGCAGAATCTCTGGCTCCACAATGGGCACCAGGCCATTCTGACGGAGTACATACAGTCACGTTAGGATGAGTGCCATACAAACAAATAACACTGAGCAAGATTAATTCCTCTTCCTCCATGCAAAAACACACACCTGTTGGCAGATGCTGGCATATCTGGCCAAGACATTGGCGTTCTCTGCGATGGCGAGAGCTGATGGGCAGCCATCAGAGATCTTCAGCACGCACCTCCACTTGGCGAAGTCGCAACCGTCCTTCTTGTACTGGGCGCAGCGCTCCGAGAGGCCGTCAAGACCTGTAAGAAACGCTCAGTTACTGAATATTGGCGGGTTCACATACAGCAGGTGTCTATAGTGTATGGTTTTTCACATCACTTTAAAAAGCAGAACAGGTCAATCCAAGTTGTTCATGATTGAATATGCTATTGCAATCGTTTTCAATACAGAGGTTCTAATTCAGGTGCTAATATGTGCACAATTTGCTAAAAACATTTAAACATTGATAAAGAAAAATGGTTTTCTCTCCAGGTTTTGCATCTTTGTTACCTTGTGTGGTGGTCTCTCCATCGGTTCCATTCAGACCAGCTGTGCCTTTGTCCACCTGAAGAAACACAATCAAAAACACATCAATTAGTCTCTAGAGCTCCACATGGGAAAAACCCCAAAATGTGTCCTGTCAGCTGCATTGTGACCTTGATGCCAACAACGATGCCTTTGTCCTTGATGACTTGGGGGAAGAGCTTGCCGCTGTCCGCCTTCTGGTAGAGCGTCTCGTGGAAGAAGATGATCCCACCCACGCAGTTGGAGTCAACGGTGGAGAAGAGAAGGTCGCGGAAGTAGCGGCGGTGCTCCTCGTTGTTCTCCACGTTGATCTTCTGGAGGCGGTTTCCCATGGTTCCTTGAGATAAGAGGGCGAGGAGTTTATTTCAGACACTAGCTCTGCAGTCACTTTTCACAGAAAAAAAAATGAAATCACTTGAGGCTCACCCGTTGATTCATCTGCTGCCAGGATCCCCTTTCCTGGAGCCACGATCCTCTGAGCAATCTCAGACAGCTCCTTCTTCTGCTCCGGAGAGAGGGATGGGAACTGATGAGTCATCCTGGAAAAGACAAGACAGGTTTTCTCACTGACAGGTTCAGAAACTCCTCAGCGCTGTAGTAAGTATGAGGAAGATCTGATCTTTTTCTTCCACTATCAAACACAAAGGCCTGTGACATCACACCTCTGTTGCGTCACCTCTGTAAATATTTGTCCTGCATGGTGGAACTTTGGCCTTTCAAAACAGATAAGTTCTGCCGCTTGATGTGCAAAAGAAGTTCACAGTTCACTTCTGAAGATTATGGGCAGCACTATTCAATAAGTGATCGTTTGGAGGAGGGCGACAACAGGCGGATGTTTGTTTTACTCCGTGTATTTGCAGAAAGCAAAGTCATGCTGCTGCAAGAGTCAGCAGAGACAATTGACGTACAGCCAGTGGTGAACAGTAACTAAGTACATTTCTTTAACTTCTGTACTCAGAAAAAGAAAAAAGGGTATTTATACTTTTTACTCCACTACGTTTGTCTAACAGCTTTAGCTACTTTTAAAGATGTCCGTCTAAACCATGCATCTCCAGATGTGTTGGTGGTGAACGTTTGCAATGAACGTTTCTTTTACGTAATAAGAAAATCGTAAATCAACACTTTCAAAAGCTTCTTGGATCAGCTGGAAAATGCATAGTCACAAAGCTGAAAAGCAGTATTTTCAAAGCATTTTAGAGTAAATTCACAATGGACGCAGCAGCACAGGGGGAAAATGCAGCAAGAATGAAAACAGAAATACTATACACAATAAAAGTAGAAATATTTATATATAAGAGACTGATTATACAGGCAAATTATACAGAAAGGGATCAATGTTGTGTAATTGTCCAATTCTTTGTAACATATGATGTGCAATATGTGCAGCAGGTCTTTTTTGAATTATGGGTTTTATGATGTTCTTAGAATATGATGCATTGCTGTAGATTGCACTACCAGGGATATGAAGTACTTCAAATTAGCTCAAACATCTACAGTTGTAAAATGCAACATACACATAAATGCAGCAGGAATATTAAGTAAAACATTTTACTGCACTTAATCATTTTACTTTTTCATACTTTAAGTACATTTTGCTGAAAATACATTTTTACTTTAGTGAAGTTTTGAATGCAGGACTTCTACATGTAAAGGATTGTTTTGAAAGTTTGGAAATTGTTCTTTTGCTCAAGTAAATGATCTGAACCTTTCAAAAGTGATATCACCACCAACCCCTGCTGCAAAAGAAATGATCGATCAGACCGATCGATCAGCGTAAATCGATCACACGGTCTTAACGAGCTGTTCGTCCAGTTCTGAAAACTGTGCAGCTTGGATCAATATTTACACCGCGCAGCTCCTCTGCTGCGCAAACATGAGGAAACTGAAGAGATGCAGACCACTTCTGCAGAAGAGGGCAAGTCAATCTGAAACTTTTTAAAGTGTGCAAGAGAATAACATCTTCTTACCTGAGAGTTGTGATCGAACGGCAACGACAGAAATCGCCTTAGCAGCTTCCCGGTGAGTGAGAAGGCCGAGCCTGGGACCCGGGGCTCTATTTATCGGCTGTTCGGTGGCTACGTGCTGGGGAGGAGGCGCTCGTGATGTGGCGGGGGGCGTGGTGCCGCTGCGTAACGCAATTGGCCCGGCCAGAGGAGCCAGAGAGGGGCGGGTGGTTCCTGTGGTGGTGTGGCATCAATGTGCTCTATTGTGTTCTTTTGTGTGTGTGGACGTTTTTTTGGGGATCATACAGGGAGAGAGAGAATAACAGTGTGTGTGTGTGTGCGTGTGTGTGTTGAGAACAGGAAAGGAACATGATGTTTAGTTCCTCTGGAGAGAAAGGGGAGGTTTGCATCGCTCAGATCTGATACACCTCCTGTTTTTTGCATTCTCTGCAGACTGTTGCAGCTCAAAATGCTGCAAGTCCGGTTTCTTTTGTCCTGCTCAAAGTGTGCATCGCAGCAGCAGATGGGATATAATGCCTGGTTGTCTCGTGTGGGTGTATCGTAACAGTTTGTACTTTCCAGTGCTCTCAACAAAGTCAAGGGGAATGGAGTTGATTCCATTTGTTATGGCCCAGATTTGGCCCACACTGTCATCTGTGCCACAAGTGAGCCAGAGCAATATGCCATGTAAAACCAAATGTGGCCCAAATTTGTTTAGTGCTATTTGGCCCATATTCACCATTTACCATACTTCCACTTTACGTTAACATCCAGATTATTATGCAGATTTTAAACTCAATTTTTTAATCCCTTTTTGTCTGTGGAAATATTTTATATTTCCTTTTGTGCATGCCCTCTTATTCTGATGACTGTTTTTGACTGTCCTCTTTGCTACTGTAGCACAGCAAATTTCACAGCTGTGGGACTAATTATCTTATTTTATCCGATTACATTATATTTGGGCCACATTTGCTATTTTACAAGTGGGCAAACGTGCACAGCCCAAAGTGGGGCTTTGATTAACATAAGGTAGAGGTAATCAGTAAGCCCTGTTTGTTTTTTTTTAATTATTTTTATGCATTTTTTATTTTTCTCTTTGCAAGTAAACAAAATAAAATTCAAAACATGAGATGCAACTGGTTGTAATAAGGTTTGACTACATGTATTAACTTTGATTTCTTTATTTGTCATTATGACCGACTGACTTGGTGCATCTTAAATTGGGATTTTTATTCTGTATAGTGGGAGCTATTTTCTACGCAGTTTCAATGCACTATTACAAGAACATGCTCCCATTCATTTAACAAGTACTCCATTCATTCCAATAACTGGGGCTGAAACTTGTTTTTTTACGCTCTTTTGTTTACCAGCCTCATGCGTCACATTGCTTGTCAGGTATGTGTCCGCGACTGACCTCAGCAGACAGGGATATTTGAACACATGTGCAGGGCTGGATCACACAAATAATGACAAGAGTGCTTTTACACAACCTGGACTCTGCACCCAGTGCAATGTACCTTACAATGCCGCTGATCAGAGTTCAGTCCCTGCCCATGAGTTCCCGTTTACATAAGGACTGGGAGTCGGAACAGTGCAAGATCTTGTCTAGACAAGTTAACTTACTCCCAAAGTATTTGAACTGCATTAAAAAGATTACACAGCAGGAAATGTTAGTGAGCAGCTCATATGGATCAATGGTGTGAGGGCCGTGTACAAAAGTATCTCATCCATGTTGCTGACATCCTGGCATATTTGTTGTATCTTAGGGAAAATCCTCCATGTGCATTACAAATGTCTTAATTTAGCGGCATGCTTTGCACTTTCTTTAGTTATAACATGATGTTTGAGAATCAGTACTTCTATTGAACTGCACTATACTACAGGGCAGGATTACCAACAGCACAAAGCAGACAAGCAGCAGGCAGAGGAGCCTTGATCTCCAGGGTAAACGTCCTTGTATGTTTCTTTTAGGTGCTTTGATTTTGTAAACAATTTGTACATTCAAGTACAATGTTGAGTAGGTCCTCCATTATTATAACATGATTCTATCTCGTAGAAGGAATCACATTATTATCACCTACCATCACCAAGGAAATTGTGTTTTCATCTGTGTTTGTTAGTCTGTTAGTTAGCAGCATCACTCAAAAACTACTGGATGAATTATTACGAAACTTAGTGGAAGGATGCGGAATTCATGGGTCAAGGTACAATCCATTCAATTTTGGTGCAGATATGGATCAGGGGCGGATCCAGGATTTTTGAGTGCAAGCACAGTGTTTTGAGTGAGAGCATAACAGAATCTGAACGTGGAATCAATTAGTCTTGCTCTCAAACTGAAAGACAACGCTCTTGAATAATGCCAGGGGAAAAGATCCACTTAAATAAGTCACTGAAATGAGTTCAACACAAGCTTGAAACGAACCTGGAGGCAACAGAGGCCTCCGGTTGTTACCCTCCCGGTCAGCAGGGGGCGCAGAGCCGCAGAGAGTGTTGTCCCACTTTACACCGTTAACGCTTCCGTTTCCGAGAGGCGAGAAGCCGCAACATCAACATCCACATTCACCAAATAACAGAAAACTCTTGAAATTAAACAAAGGTGAGATTTCGGTCAGGTGCGCTTTTTGTTTTTGACAACACTGACGAGTGAATACATCGACGCGTCGGTTCAGAACCGTGTTTTTTGAACGTTATAAGCATTTACATCTGGTGTTAGCAGACGGCTAACGTTAGCCTGCCGCTTCATTGGCTCGTTTAATCAGCTTGTTTGTGCTTTTAAAACGTTCCAGCGGGTGGATTTTGGTTTGTTTCTATGAACAGTCCTTGCTTGAGGAAACAAGGCTTCAGAGCAAACACGAATGACGGTGTCTGCGGCCACTAAGCGTCGTATTTCTCCAGCCCTCAGCAGCGCTGTCGTCCAAACCACCTGGATGTGATGCTAGCTGTTAACTGGCGGCTGTTTCTGGTGTTAAACGTCTCTCTGTTTGTTTCAGGTGTCCGAGGATGTCGGGCCAGAAACGTCCCGGTGATCCGGGCGGCCCCTCGTCCTCTGGTGCGCCCTCAGAGAAGCGGAGGGAGCGGGACGGTGAGGACGGAGGTCCCGGTGTCAGCGCCGCGGCCGGGGGGAGCACCGCGGTGGAGACGGTCATCAAACTGGGAGGGGTGTCAAACTCTGTGAGCTGCTCTCTTATCCCCCACACCGTCAATACAATAAAACACCAGGAGTGTCTCTGTGTTTGCCTGCTCCTGTTTTTTAATTCTCTTGTATGAATCGTTTATTTTACAGGAAGAACAAGACATCAAAGCTCTCCAGGCTAAGAACCGAAAGTTGGGAGAAGCCCTCGATCAAAGACAGGTCTAAAAAATGTCCTCCTATTTCTTACAACTCGTACAGGAAGCTGAACTTGCATCGCCTCTTGTTTTGAGGTTAATCACATAGCTTGTTGTTTGCAGGTGATTGAGGACGAGTTGCGAGAGAGGATCGAGAGGCTGGAGACCCGGCAGGCCACCGATGATGCCAGTCTGCTGATCCTCAATAGATACTGGAACCAGGTCAATACTCACTGGTCCAGACTTAAGAGCAAAAGCATTACTATTGGTATCCATGCCTATGAAGGTGAAAAAGTCAAAGTGTTTGTTATTCTCTGCTTTCAGTTTGATGAAAACGTCCAACTGATCACCAGGCGTTATGACCAAGCCAGCATCGAACCTGAGAAATCTCCGGGGGCTGAGGGCCGGAGCCTGAAGCCAGATACTCCAGAACCTGATGGCGACTCCAACCAGGAGAGAGTTAAGGACAGAGGTGAAGACAAAATGCACAAAAACTCATGACTTTTACCCCTTTTCCACCAAGGCAGTTCAAAGGCTGGATCGCAGCCCGTGTCTATTTTTTAACCAGTTCTTTGTGTTTCTACAGCCAAAGAACACCAACACAAGAAAGAACCGCTTATGTTAGGGGCAGGATTTACAGTGACCAATAAGACCAGCCATAACCACCAAGTAAATAAACAGGTCACATAGTCTGCAAATACGATTTGAATAGTTCAAACTGTGGATGCTAAAGAGAAGCAGCAGTGGTCTGTGGACAAACTGTCTCCTTGTTCTGTGGTTGTCAGCTGAAGTGTAGAACACACTAGAGGGAGCTTCACAAACAAAGCCTGTGTTCGAGCTCAACCCCTGGAGTTGGAGACTTATTTGCAATGTACACAGTAATGTTATGACGTGGTTCTATGGTGGCTCTAGCCTATGGAAAAGTAAACAGGTTTTTCAAAGTTGAACCAAGTTCGAACCAACCCCAGCACCAGCCCAACACTAGCAACAGTTCACCTTGTTTGAAACAGGGTATTTGTAAGCAAAAACATTTAGATAATAGATGCAACAATCCAGAAATTAAATCCAAAGCACTCTTTCCTTCTGTTGTCTCCCAGGCCACCAGGGAGAGACATCCAACTCCTTCCTGGCCACGCTGGCGAGCAGCACCAGCGAGGAGATGGAAGCTGAGCTTCAGGTGAGAGTGGAGTCCAGCCAGAAACAGGCCAATCGTGTGGTGGAGATCTATGAGTGTCTGAAGCGCACTGTGGACCAACTGAAGGCAGAGGTGGACCCTGGAGCTGGTGAGATATATGGAGGGAAGGTTTGCAGAGGAAGACATGGTTGTAATTGAGTATAGCTGAGGATGACATGTTTTTGAAAGAAATCATTTTATGTGTTTGCATTGATTATTATTATTGATCCTTTTCTTTCCAGAGGGCAGTTTGTGGAAGGCAGCATCCACACTGAACTCCCTCCTGTCCAGTGAAAATGAGCGGCTACAACAGCTGTCTGAGGACCTCAAGCAAAAGCACAGTCACATGACGAGCGAGGTACAAATAATACGTCCTTTTTATTCTCTAGCACTAAATGTTTCCTCTCAGGTCAAGCACACCTTAACAGTTACAAAGATACTAACAAACTAAATAAGTTAATCGTCTTGCAAGAGAATCCATACCTTTTTACTTAGTTGATTTTTTTTTCTGTCACTCATCATCCTCTTATGACGGTTGCTTTGTCCTCACATATTTTCCAGTCCCGCTCTCTGGGTCGTGCAGCTAACAAAGCAGACCAACGTGTTAGCGAGCTGCAGGTTCTGATCGAGGAGCTGCAGTGGGACATGGAGAAGATCCGCCGCCGGGAAAACCGCCTGAATGCACACCTGAGTGAAATACTGGAGAGGGTGAGGATTTGTGTTGGACTTAATGTCGATCACAGTGTTGTGCAAAATGTGCTTTTATGTTGAAGTATGTAATAACTAACACCCTGTGCCACCCCAGGTGAACAGCAAAGGCTACAAGGTATGTGGAGAGGCCAGTAGCGTATGTGGGACCATTACTATTAACAAGAGAAAGGTAAGATTTCTTTTTTTTTTTTTCTCATAATTTTTACAAAGAAATAATATAGTTTATTTCCATATCTTATCTTACACTTGTTTTTCTTCTTTTCCGACACCAGTTTGAGGAAATGAACAGCGAGTTGGAAGAGAACCGTGAGCTGGCAGACAACCGCCTCACTGAGCTGCAGAAGCTCCAGCAAGACTTGCAAACTGTTCACCAGGAGAACAACAACATGAAGGTACTTATAAGGCACTTCTCACACAGTATGTGTTTTGATCCAGGTGTTTGGAAATTGAAAATGTCCTACTTAAGAAGTAGATTGCAAGAAAAATGACGGTTATCACTAAACCAAAGGACTTCTACCACCTGTATATTTTAATGTGAATCATGCAACATGTCTGCAAATGAGAAGACATGAGTCAAAAATTTGTTTAAACTTCTTTGGTGAAAAGAACCAGTTATTAAGGTTCTTTGCCAATACATTTTTTTCTGATTTGTAATTTGTATCTTTTTGGCTACTACCTCTGCCTCTCTTTACTTTCTCTCTATTCTCCTCAGACGGAGCTGATGAGTCGAGCAGAGGGCATGGTGAAAGAGACTTCAGAGTATCGTTGTCTGCAGTCACAGTTTTCTGTTCTCTACAACGAGTCTCTAATCCTCAAGGGTCAATTAGACGAGACACGCGCTCGTCTCAACACTACCAGGACGGCACGCTTGCGACAGCTGGAGCACATGGAGGTGAGTTGTGTGTGTTTGCGTCTGTGTCGGTCTCCGTCAGTTTCATTCCCTTCTTACTCTTACTTCCCCCTATGTGTACAGAATGATGAAGTGGCTCTGCAGAGGAAGGTTCGTACAGAGGTGTTTCAGCTGGAGGACACTCTGGCTCAGGTCAGGAAGGAGTACGAGATGTTGCGAATAGAATTTGAACAGACTCTTGCTGCCAATGAGCAAGCAGGTAACTAACAGGTTCTGGTTTATAAAGAGACTGAGGTTTCTGAAAATACAGCAGATCTTAGATTGTCGTTAGATTTCTGCTGATGTTCTAATGTGTATTCTTTCTTTTGTTCCTCTGACTGCCTCCTCGACTCAGGTCCTATTAACAGGGAAATGCGGCACTTGATCAGCACACTGCAAACCCACAACCAGCAGATGAAGGGAGAGGTGGTGAAATACAAGATAAGACTGAGAGAGACACAAGCTGAACTCAACCAGGTGCGTAGAAGGAGACAGAAACTAACTCATTCTGTCACCAGAGCAAGGACTTATGTAGTACTTATAATCTAAAAAAACACACATAGTACGTGTCATTATAAACTGTTGTAAACAGTGAAAATGGCAGTACGCTACTATTGAAGTCATCATATGTATCTGTTGCCTCTGTAGGTCCGTGCCTCAAAGGGCAGCGCCATCCTCCAATCACAGTCAAGCTCAGAGATCGACATTAAGGATGAGACGACCTCTCCTTCGACCCCAGCTATCTCTGGAGAACCTGCAGTCAAGACTGAGCCTGACAACGGCTCCTCGACACCCAGCAGCACTGGTAACCAACACCTCGTTAACTGAGAGAAGTTTATTTCATATTTTATGAAGTTGTAAACAACATAAAATGCATCATTGTTGATCATCTGTGTTTTACACTTCGTCTCTCTGTAGGTGCCTCAGTGAAAACAGAGCCTGGCGTGGAACCAGAGGCAACAGTAAAAGAGGAGGAGAAAGACGAGAAGAAAGAGAGGGAGGAAAAGAAAGAAAAGGACACTGTAAAGAAAGAAGAGAAAGACAGAGAACGGGAGAAAGAGAAGGAAAAGGAGAGAGATAGGCCGACCCGCAGCAGTGGGAGCAGCAGCAGTGTGATAAAGGAAGAGAAGGAGAAGTCCGGGAGCAGTGGCCAACCAGAAGAGTCAGCTGGGGAGCGTCTGTCTGTGGTCGGAGGGTCAAAGAGGAAGGAGATGGAGCAGCTGAAGATTGTCAGAGCAGAACTCAAGTAAGTCACATGTTTGGGAGTTGGTTTCTATTTTAGATTATGCTCTTTTTAAAAATAATTAACAGATGGACAAGGAAAAACTGGGTCATTCACATGTCAGTATTAATCTATGCTTGGTAACTTAATTATTTAGCATAAAGGGTCACAAACAGCTCTTTTAATACTTTAAAATGCATAAACTATAACTACACACCACAAAGAAATTATAAAGTTGAATAATATTGTCACATAGCGCAAGCAGAAATTATTCAGACCCCTTCATATTTAGTTATGTTGTTGCCCGCATTCCTTCCACATAATTACAAACTAAAAACTTTATTAGTGCATCTTAGATACCTTCAAAATACATTAGGGATCTTTTATATTTAGTGCTGAGGTGCAGAAATCTGATAATTTTGCCACTTGATCTGAATTTTAAATGGGTTTTGGGAGACTTGATTTAAACATCCATCATTTGCTTACTGGCTGATAAATTATATCTACCATAGTTGCACCACAGTTGTAGAATAGTTCAAACATTTTCAATCCTTTCCTCGTTTCTTATCCAGTATTTGTGCCTACGGTTTTTATTGAGGCAGATTTTCCTGTGGGTCAGCTTCAGGTCATAATGTGTTGAAGAATACGTACTATTCATCTAACCCACAACACGTGTAAGAATTCACCAGTTATGTGATGCCTCACAGTAAATAGAAAGCTATTGTTTGGCAGGTTAACAGACATGTTACCACTGTTCAATGGGTTTGGAGCATGTTTTTTTTCTCCATCCATTTTATTTTGTGTTAATTAAACTAAAACGTAATGGGCTTTACTCAGAGTTCTAGTAGGTTTTTCTGACTTGGTGATTTTGGATGTGCAGGAAAGCCCAGGAGTCCCAGAGGGAGATGAAGCTGCTGCTGGACATGTACCGCTCAGCACCCAAAGAGCAGAGGGACAAAGTCCAGCTCATGGCTGCAGAGAAAAAGTCCAAGTCCGAGGTGATCAATGCTACACAACACAGTCACCTATCTGTTGATATAGTTAATAGTTTATTTGGTTTTGGATGTTGGCCTGTTCATTCCAGTCGATTTATTTTTTAACATCATGCGTGGATGTTTGGATTTCTTCTCTTTTACTCAACAGCACGTGGTCAGATATAATATTTTACTTGTACCCTTCCCATAATAATAATAGTAATATGCTGATTCCAGGGAGAGGAGCTGCGGCAGAGGCTAAGGGAGCTGGAGGAGCGGGAGAGGAGGGAGGGCAAGAAGATGGCAGATGAAGAGGCTCTGAGGAAGATCCGTTCTGTGGAGGAGCAGATCGACATCCTCAATAAGAAGCTCTCTATAGCCAAACAGGTGCGTTTGGTGGTAATTTTGTTTGCCTGCACAAACCTGCTGCCTGGTTCTCCTTTCGTTCTCTAACACCTTGCTGCGCCTGTGCTGCGTCTGCAGGAGGAGGACGCACTGCTGAGTGAGATGGACGTGACAGGCCAGGCCTTCGAGGACATGCAGGAACAGAACATCCGGCTGATGCAGCAGCTCAGAGAAAAAGACGATGCCAACTTCAAGCTGATGAGCGAGCGGATCAAGTCCAACCAGATCCACAAGCTGTTGAAAGAGGAGAAGGAGGAGCTGGCGGATCAGCTTCTCACCTTAAAAACTCAGGTCAGCCTTCAAGGGGAAAGCTGTAAGGATAGGGGGTTGAACACACTGGTGTTTTGACATACACACAGTTTAATTGCAGTGATAACTACCTGCAGTTATTTCCTACTATCTTCCTACTATGAGCTGTGGATTTTATGTATCAACAAAAAATGTAAAGATTTTCAATAATCCCCCCTTCACTGTTAAATAGAGATTATGTGCTTTAGTAAAAAATATTAGTTTGTAAAACCAAGTTCGCCCAGTTTTTCTGTTTGTCATTTCTCACAATCCTGTTAATCTTTTACCATTAACATGTTGTGTTATCTTCATTTCACATTTTTGGGGACTGTGCCCATGTGCAGGTCGATGCTCAGCTGCAGGTGGTGAGGAAGCTTGAGGAGAAGGAACGCCTCCTGCAGGGCACCATCAGCACTGCTGAGAGAGAGTTGGCACTTAGAACACAAGCCTTGGACATGAACAAACGCAAGGTAACACATTATTCAGTTATGATGGCGGCAAGTTGTTACTAAAGAAAATATAAAGACGAGACAAATTACATTCCCTTTGAGACTAAAGGGCCTCTCTGTTGTCCTCCAGGCTCAGGAATCTGCATTGCTGTCGGAGGAGGTGCGAACTCAGCTGGAGCAGGTTCAGCAGAGGCTCGGTTTGGTCAGAGAGGAGGTGGTTGAGAACAGTATCTCCAGGGAGAAAGAGTCCTTTAATGCTCGACGAGCACAGGTAACAACACAAATATAATGAGTATGAGTCACTTGTGATCCATTGCTGTGAAAAACAGGAAACATATCAGACTGACTGAACAATTGTCCTCAAAGTAAATTGCATTTATTAGTGGAAAAGCAGTGTCATAAGACTTGTGGGAGGACTGTTAAAATATGCTGCACATTTGTCTAATGGCAAATTAGATTTGTGAAATGAGGGACCTTTGTTTCCTCATGGTCTGTGAGCTTAATAGTTTTTGCCAGTTTCAATTTCATTGTCTTCCACTGAAATGATGACAAAGTTCCACATCGCTGCTATTTTCCCTGTAAGGCTAATCCTTGTTGATTTTGTTATATTTTATTTCATATGTGGAAGACAGGCTCATTTGTCTTACAGCTGTTAACTCTAAATGTCTTTCAGGAGGACATCTCCAAACTTAGGAGAAAGATTGAAAAGGCCAAGAAACCAGCTGAGAAAATAAGCAATGGCGATGACATCTTAAATGAAGAAATTAATGATTACAAGGTAGGTTTTGATGATACAAAAAAATATAGAATATTCTGTTCTTTTTCAGAGGATCAGTTCAGTCCGATGTCTCACTATGGGAGCAAGTCACACTGTGACGCTTTAGATCCCTGTCACTGTGAAAATAGTATTTTGAGCAAAGTCTGTTTAGGCTGCTTTGGTTGGAACATCCCCAGCAGGCGATAGATGTTCCCAGCTTCTTTTCACACTCTCGTTCACCCTTAAGCGCACCAAGCTAGCTTGTCTGAACATGACCCTTACCTCCCTCCCAACAACCACGCTGTTGAGCTTGCAGAGGGGAAGGAAACTCCAGGGGAACAGACAACAGAGAGACTGGCTTCCCAGTCTGAGCCAGCTCCACGTGGAACTGGACCAAGATGGAAATGGAACCATGAAAGAGGAAGTTAATTTCGTTGCTATATTCTCGACACACCCGTTGTCACAGAGGGTATTTTGGGCTCTTTGTTGGTTTCCATGCAGCAGTGGTGTGAAGCCAAGATGTAGGGTGTTCCCTCCCCTCAAGCAGAGCTCCTGGCACTGTGGGTTTGGTTCATGAATGGCTTGATCTGACCACTGTGAGACTCCCACTGATGATAATTGCCACTTTCCAAAATGCTAGAGGCTCCTCCTTAGGTCTGTATACATCTATAGGTGGAGAGCAGTTATGGAAGGGTGTCACAAAGAGGGACACATTCCTTATCAGCGTTTGGTTGGAGTTCTTTGACACATATCGTTTGGGACTTGGAGGTAAAATGGCGGGCCATCCCCCACTGGTGTGACATTTTTATCAAGTGAAAGTGTGTCTGTTTCCAGACTGCTGGTGTCCCTGTGGGGGTTTTCTGTGGTTCAGGAGGTGCTGAAGCTTCCTCCTTTTGAACCATTGGAGGAAGCAGACTTGAAACATCTGTCCCTGAAGACAGCGTTGTTACTACCTCTGACTACCTCTCCAAACAGCTTGATGATATCCATACGCTCTTGTTGTACCCTTTGTGGGCCCAGTTCGCCCTGAGGCTTGTACAGATGACATTGAATTCCACCCTTTGTGCCTCAAGTGGTTGGTTCATATTATTTGGCTTTTGCTCTCTCACCTGGAAAGCAGTGGTCACACTCTTATCTAGTGCAGACTGACTTCATTTCCTTGAGTTATCCTCATGCGGCAGAAACCAGTAACAAAGCAACACTTCTCCCATTGGGTAGTGGAGGCTATTGCTCTGGCCAATACAAGCCAAGGTCTGCAGCTTCCCCCAAGTTTGACACATGGCTTGGCCACATTCAAGGCCTTATTTGGGGGAGTTTACAGTTGAACAAAAGAGAGATGTGCGGACCACCCTGCTGTAGCACAGATATTGTGGGGATTTGAGGTTATAGACATAATCCTGGGTCTTTGAGGAAAAATGATTGAGATGTCTGACCACATAACCTTTTTCCTTTGGTGGGTGAGAAGTCGTCCACATTCAGTTTTAATAGTAGGTGGCACTACCTGGTGTAGGAATGTGCAGCAATCAGCATTGGCGTTATGACACAAGTTCCTGTAAGCTCCCATAGTGAGACATCTCCTTCATATCACTTGATGATGATCCTGCTCCAGAGAGGTAAGGTGTTTCTCCCTGTTTCCAGTCTTTGTGCTAAGATAAGATCACAAGTTGCTTCTTGTCTCTTAATACTTTACCTTAAAGGAGTAAAGGAAAATCATCTCATTTAACCAGCATCCGACTAGTGTCTAGAATTTCCTTTGACGACCAGCAGTTCCTCATGCTTTGGATACAAGCACTAAACAAAGACCCGAGGCTAATCCACAGTGTGAACTCCCCCCTCATGTCCTTGATAACAACACTCGAGTTGGGAAATTGCAGCAGTAATGTCCAGTTGTAGCTGATAAATATCACAGAGACTGGAGTTAATATCCCTCAAGCAAAATCCCCCGACGGGCGGCCAGGAGTCCTGGAAGTGGTTTAACTTAATGAACCAGTTATCTTTATCACTCTGGTTTCCACTAAATCAAACCTCACTGTGATCTCACTGCAGGGAGAGGGAGGGACAGGGTAAAACACTTTGAACCAACTGTAGAAGATTAAACATCACACATTATATGACCGACTTTTTCAAATTGTAGTCGTCTCCATTCAGGTTTCTGTAGCTTCACCTGCGGGATCATGGTCCGATTTTTCCATAAACCTGTAAGGGTTCATATAGTCTTGATGGGTCCAGAAGCTTTAATGATCGACCCCCTGTACCACGAGATTCTCCACAGTCTTGAGATTAAATCACAAGGGCTCATAATCAGCCTTCATATCGTATCTGTGGGCTCCTGACATGAGTAGGACAGTAGAGCTTGAAGTCGTGCCTCTATAATCACATAGCCTCACTGCTGCCCTAGATATTTCTGTCCGCTCATCACAAACCATTCATCTGAGGACAAAACTGGCTTCTCCGTTTATTGTTCAAACCATTTCCTCCCCCCCCCCCCCCTCTCTCTCTCCCCCACCTCCAGGCACGTCTAACATGTCCGTGCTGCAACTCCCGGGTGAAGGACGCTGTACTGACTAAGTGCTTCCACGTCTTCTGCTTCGAGTGCGTCAAAACACGCTACGACACACGCCAGAGGAAGTGCCCCAAATGCAACGCCGCCTTCGGAGCCAACGACTTCCATCGCATTTACATCGGCTAAAGCCGCAGACCCCCCCTACCACCACCACCTCTGCAACGACTTGCAAGGAAAAAGGGTCAACGATTTCAGCAGTAGTACAAGCACTGCCGGGAGCATCACTGCACTCAAGTGGCTCCTCCTCTGACGGCGCACTCACACGTATCTGTGCGTCTGCAGGATACTCGGTGTGAAATCTTCTCCTCTCGATGATTCCAGGCTCATGGGGCCGCGTTTGATGCTCTGATCTGAACGCTTTCAAGTTTTTGTTTAGTTTTAAACGAGTGAATTCAGCTCCAGTATCCACTACTTCACTGTAAGCTTTCAGATACTGGAGTGAGAAGAGAGTAGAGAAAATGAGGTTTGTGTCGGCATCACATGCTGAGGTTTTGGAGAAAAAAAATTAGTACAATGCGAAAAAACGGCATTCCTTCCAGTGTAGTGGATGTTTGTATCATGTTGTGTATGTATATACTGTATGTCATTACCATTTCTTTCTTTTTTTATTTTGAAAGCTGCCTCTTCTTTCTCCAAACTGTTCTCTAAAATCTCCAGACTTGATTTTGTGTAATTTGCTGTTGGCTGGTTAATAAATTGCCATCAAAACGTTTCCCGGCCTCTGCTTCCATTTCACTCATTTTCAGTCAGAGATGTTTTATCGAGCTCTGGCATATTAAACTACAAATCCCAGTGTGATGCTTGTGCGCAGCGCCTTCCTCCTCCTCTTCTCGACTCGACGCATTTGCACTCTGAGAACGGTCGTTAGAAACGCTTGAAGGAAAGGAGTGCCAAACGGCGACACGGGACTTTTTTTTTTTTTAAAGGTTGTGCAACCTAATCCGTCGCTGCAGAGCTGTGTGGATGCTTGCTCAGAGACAAAGGGGAACCGAAGTTGACTGGATCAGAGCAGGAATAAGGGGATTTAGGAGACTCGTGGTGAGATCCGCGTCACCGCTTTTTTCCTCATACGCGTAAAAGCTGCCACAGGGAAATAGAAAAAAAACTTTGGACACATTTCTATTTTTACAACTTTCTGCGTCTTGGTGGAATCAGCAAGTGTCTCGGATCTCAAGCCTTTAATTCATTCTTACCATATATAGCCTGTGTAAATGCGACTGGAGCGTCCTTCGCGGAGCAGACAGAATTTGTGCCGCGTTGCCAAAGTTTATAATTAAATGCTCGGATCATTTTGAGACGCACTTTTTTCTTTCTGAACCGACACGTCAGATTTGCAGGTTTGTTCATTGGATCAGTGGACGTTACAGCAGGGAACAGGGCTCTTCCTGTGATTCGTCGCCAACAGGAGCCATTTTTAAGTCTTTGAGTCACTTGGACACGAGCTGCTCAACCTTGTTTCCTCTTTTGACCCCCGAATCCCTGACTTCCTTTTTGTGCGTCTCGCTCCGGGTCGCGGTGGATGTGCCATGGCTCGCCTTTTCCTCACCGTGTGCGTGCTGCTGCTGCTCGGCTGGCAGGGAGCTGAAGCCGAGCAAGTCGGGGAGAGGCCACCGGCGGTCACCCTCCGCACCCTGATCGCGGGAACCTGCCAGGAGATCCACGGGTACGCGGAGTCGCTGCTGGGAACCGGCGTGGTGCGGTCAGCCGCTGAGGTACAGAGAGGAAACGCTTCCACCTCCACCAGGAAGTGGCCACACACTCACCTCCTCTCTTCACACTCCTAACTCCACCGCCTGTCACTGTTATTGATCAATGCTTTAATTAACCCCCATGCCCCTCAACCTGTTAATCTTCCCCCTGATCCCCTCCTCTTCTCCTCTGCCCTCATTCTCACATCCATCTCTCACCCATGAACACACACTCTCTCTCTCTCTCTCTTTTTCTTCTTCTCTGCTGTGGCTCCTCTTCCCTCAGAGTGCAGGGTTGTTTCTTGAGTCAATGCTTGGTCAGGAGCGCGTCCGTACATTGGCCATGGTAAGAACCCTCCTGAGTGTCTCCCAGCTCCTGTGGCCCTGTTTGGTGACTGTAGTTAGTGCAGAGAGTAGGAGCATGGCTGTAGTGGAGAATCTGTCATATGTATTTGACTGTAAGTGGATATTTGCATGCAAGGCCCGAATGCGTGTAGTGATCATATTGTGTATATGTGCTGGCAAGCGGAGATGTTAGATGAAATGGTTTCAAATGTGGCAAAATAGGGTTTGGACATGATCCTAGGATTTAGAAATTGAGTTTTTATGAGTCCCCAAACAAAAATGTGGCCTTACTCCCTCGGAAAAATCAGTTTAAATCAAGAAAAACAAGTTATTTTGTTCTCCAGACAAACGATAAGTACTTTGTGGTAAAAAGTCACAGGGTAATATTTCTTGCAGATCCCTGGCAGGCATCCCCTGCTCACTGTGTTCCGTTGCATTTAACCTGTCTGTGCATGTGCAGATCTTTTGTCTTCATTTATGTTTTTAGGATCATGCACCTGTAGAAGTTGTATTTTTCTTCTTCATTTTGTGGAAATGCACGCTCTCGGGCCACAGAAAGACACCACATGCACCGCTGCACTCTCAGCAGCCGAAGACCTCAAAATTATCCACATTACAGCATTTAATTTGCCGCTTCTTAAAATCTGCGGCTTCACAAACCTGAATCTGACCCGACCAAACGAAGCAGTTAAGTGGGTTTTTTAAAGTGAAGTGTGGTGACGGATGCTCGACACACACTGGACAGTCGTCACATACATGCCAGTGTGTAGCGCAACAGGTGCAGATAAGATACTAGACCAACTTACTGGGCTACCATTGACCTTGCTTGTCGAGGCTATAGTGTGTGTGTGTGTGTAGTGTAGTGTAGTGTAGTGTGAATAGAGGTTGTACAGGAATAGAGAGGGGCACTGTCCAGCTGTCACTAGCATGCACAGCTGTTTGTGCAAGTCAACAATACAGCTTCTTTTCAATCATAAGGTGCACCTCCTGAACTCTTTCCCCTATGAGACGCACTGTTTCATACACAAATCCCATAAATCACACTGTGTCTGTGTAAACACGTCTGTCTCCTGTGTGCATGATTATTCACCATCAGAATGCTGCCTCTCTTTATTGCTACCCAAGTAAAACATCTCCCCACCCCCCCCTCCACTTTGCCACAGTTTTTCGAGATGGTGCTCAGATGCGTGGCGGAGGGAGCTGCCAGCGGCCTGAACGTCATCGCTGTCTACGTTACGGAGATCCTCAGGGTCACAGGATTCGACGGTGGGTACAAGTGCGGCTCCTGTGTCAGTTCTTTTTTCCCCCCTCCTACCTGTATACTTATCTCAACTAAATAGCTGGAGGCATGTTGGTGTACGTGTTGAGATTAAAGTGTCTAGTGCAATGAAAGTATGCAGGCTTGCCTCTCCCTGAGGGGAACCTGTCTGCCACTCCTTTTGTTTGCTCTTGTAGCTCCTTGTGTAAAATACAGGAGTTTATTCTTTTGTGAGACAAACAGTCACTAAACTCGATTTCCTCCCTCCACAGCTGCACTGCCCCGATTTACCCCAGAGGGCGTGGCCGCCTTCGCTCGGTGGGGTCTCCTGGCTCTCATTGGCTATTGGGTGCTGACCATCGTCCTCCGTCTGCTCATCGCCGTGTTGAGGCGGGTGTTGTGGGTGGTGAAAACCGTCTTGGCGCTCTGGCTTTTCGGACTGATGGTGGCCGACAAGACCGCCACCACGGACACCACGGCGGTCCGACTAGCCGGCCTGGTGCTGGTGTGCGCCCTGTTGACTCTGCTCTCTTCTGCGTCTGAGAAGTCGTGCGCGGTGGAGCAGCGGCTGAGCGTCCTGGAGAGCCGGCTGAGGGCAGTAGAGAAGAGGAAAGGGGACTAGTGATGGGAAAGAGGGTGCAGCGAAGTAAAGATGAGCAAAGGTGATGGTGATGTGGAGAATGGTAACTTTGATGGTTTCTATGTGTGTGTCAAATTATTATGGCAAATAAAGTAATCTCTGGGATTTTTAATCAGGAATACTCTTTCTGTTTTCTTTTGCCAAACGAAGAGGCTGATGTTGAGCTGGAAGCCTCTAATGTTTACGGTGTGAAGTCAGGGGATCACCAAACTTGCTAGACGACTTTCTCTCAGAGCCCTGCACGTCTGTAATTTCATCACAATCCATCGAGTATATGTTAGAAAATTTCGTAAGAAACTTTGACCTGCTCTAAACGTGAGAGAAAAAAGTCAAGCGTTCACTAAAGTCATTGGATTCGTCCTCTCGGGATCGTTTATCTGTGCCAGGTTCCATGGAAATAATTCATACAAAAGGAGGTTATGTTTTCACCCCTGTCTGTAAGCAGGGTTATGCAAAACCAGCTCAACCGATTTCCATTACATGCTGTGGAGGGGTGGGGCATGACCCAAGGAAGTTTAAACTAGAGTCGGCCTAATGCAGCTGATCATAAATATCAAAGTGTGCCCAATATATAATTCAAATTCTTACTTAGTGGATATGTTAAGATGAAAAACCTTTTTTGTGGAGTAACATCTTCCTTGATGTATCAGAGAATAATTCATGGCTCTTGATGAAAACAATGCCACATGTTTAGGGGCCTGATATTTATTTATAAGTGAAGTTACACGTGGTTTCATAAGGGGACTGTTGGGCCTTGGCAGAGTTATACACTCTACTGAGAGTCATTCAGTTTAATCTGGACGTAAGTGTCATGCCACTAGCATGGATACTATCGGGATATTATTACTTTATCAACACACTGAAATAATCCATGTCTCAGTTTGAACTCACCATAACTCGGTACCGTGACCCGAGGCTGACCTGTGGCCTGTCGACGGCCTCTTCACTCCCCCCTGCGCCTGGTCGCTCTCCTGCTGCCCAGTCAGCTGGCAGTTTTTTTAGATGCTTGGGTTCGCACCAACAATGTTCACCCCCCACTGTCGCTGCACCCCCAGAGGAAAAGCCTGACCTCAGTGCCAGAATGACCGTTCCTGCTCGCTCAGCACCCCCCCCCCCTCACTTGTGCACCAGATATCAAATCAAATCAAATATACTTTATTGTCCCAAAGGGAAATTTGTCTTGAGCCAAAGTGCTACAGCAGCTGCAGAACAGTACATTGTACAACAACAAAAAACAGTACACAAGGACATATCACGTAAGACCCCGAATAATTATTGCAGGATAAAAGTGAGATGAATATTGCACCTGCCCTAAAAACAGTTAAAATGATAAAACACTAAAAGAATAAAACAAGATGAAAAACAGAACCTGGTATTAAAACTCAAAAACGTGTAAAAGTGTAAGATGTGCCAGACAAAGTGCAACGGTTATTGAGATACATGACCGAATCAGCACGTCTCCTTATTGAGTAGTGTGCTAGACGTTGGGATGAGTGAGAGCTTGAGGCGGTTGGTTTTACACCCATAGGCTCTGTAACGTCTGCCTGATGGTCACCGGTCAAATTCGGGGGAACAGTGTATGAATCCACAGTGAAACTGACAGTGAGGCCGCAGTGTGACCACCACTCTGCATCATGATCGAGGCAAAGACAGACAGCGGTGAGGATGTGGTGCTATACGGTTTATACAAGAAACTTGTTTTGTCTGAATTACATAGATGTATGTGAATTAATCATTTGAGGGTTAAGGCCAGAGGGTGTCCAGCCTTATGAGACAAATTGTGATTTGTGAATATGGTCTATACGAATAAAGTTTGATTGATTGACTTAATATTTTAGTGATTTATATATTTTTTATATCAATGGATCAAATGACTGAGTATTCTGAAAAGAGCACCTTGTTCTAAAAAAAAAAAAACAATCAGATCAGAGAGTGATCAGAAACAATCAGATTTCAATTCCTCTAGGTTACTCGTGATTGTTACCCCCACTAAGGAGATTTTGTTTTCACACATTGTTTGTTTGTAAGCAAGATTATGTAAAATCAACCTCACAGATTTCCTCCCTCCAATGAGGTGTGTGTGTGTGTCAGGGAAGAGCCCATTACATTTTGGTGCAGATCCAGATCAGGGGGCGGATCCAGAATTAGTTTTTTTCATTTTAGAATCAGGCACATTTATGGGACTGATACCTGTATGTGTGAGGTTTGGTGTTTCTTGATTGAATTTAAGGGAACTGTTGGGCCATGGTGGAGGTAAAGAAGTCATAATTTAAATCATTTTAAAAGATCAGAAGGATTCAGTAGGGCATCCAGAGGGAGCCTGGTTTTCTTCTGTTAAGTTTATGGGGTTTTATTTAAATGTCCATGTCATTTCTGAATAGAGTTCAAATGCATGTAGCAGTGCCGGTGTTTACATCCCTAAACAAAGCAGGGATTATAAACCTGGAGGGGTTTTCAGGCTCAGTGAGTGTAACAAATGTGCCCACAAAGAATGAGTTGTGCTTCTTCTTCACGACACACAACAGCCTCAGTCGTATTGGAACTCCTGCTCGGCGGTGCTTCCTTTGTGAACCAGTTGGTATGCTGTCAGGAATTTATGCGCTCCGATGAGCTTCTGGCTGCCAGCTGACATGTTGGTTGGTTGGTGCTTATAGTGGCGGTGTTTCAGAATTTCAAGTTAATTATAGTGTATGTGAAGCAAGCGAAGCACAGACACAAATCCTTCAGTGTTGTTAGGTTTAATACACCTGACATTGTAAAATACACCATGATACAAAGACAGGATTCTAACATGCGTTACAACTAGTTTCAACAAAATCCAACCCATCTACAGTATTTAAAGCACTACGACATGCAGACTATGACAACGACTAATTGAATAATTATTAAATGGGTCATAAAAGCTAAATACAAATCTACTGTTGTATTCAGTGTATATATGAGAGGGAGGAGACATGCAGAAAGAAGGTTAAGTGAGCATGTGTGAGCGTCTGTGCGTCTACATTCGTGTTTAGTTGCGTGTTCAAGGCACGGTGCTGATATGAGCGCGGCACAGAGGTGTAGAGGTGTGTTAAAGTCTTCATCGAAAGACTAATGAAAAAAAGCAACCTCGGTTTGTGATGTCAAACAGTCTTTTTTCATAAAATTAAAAAGAAACCATTTGAGTCTGTGCGTGGACGGACCTGAGAAAAAATGTCAGTAGTTTTGTATCTCTACAAATGTGAGTAAACATCCACAGCTTCCCTGATGCCGGTTTTTTCACAGTCAAACTGGTCTGTAATAGATGAGGTATTCCTGACAAGACCTGCAGAGAGACTCGCTATTTGGAGTGGATTTTTTTTTACCTATGGCTTTAAACTCACTGCTCGTCACACATGGCTTTCGAAGATCAGAGTGATCTAAAATAAATGTGAATAACACAGAGGCAACCTATGGTCTTCCCTTTCTCCTTGATCGTTTACCCAGTGTGGTCACCCAGTGTTATGGAATCTGCAATGGATGGGTGTCTTTCAGAGTTGGTCCCCTATAGCCTGTATAACTGCTGATTGAGTACAGCCAGCAGTTGGTTAGCTTAGCTTGGCATTGACAATATAGAAATAGGCAGGTAAACATATGCTCTGCTTTGTGTTTAGGTATTTGAATGCACTCATCAGTGTTTCTAAAAATCACAGATTGACGTGTTTTTCTTGATTAATTCTGTTCTTATGGACAAGGCTGTGTGACTATTTCTTGGCTGGAGCCAGTTCCAAGACAACCAGATGAGGCATATATCCCCAATGTCAAACCTTTCATTCAATGAGTGCAGCGTTCAAATTCAAGGCTTTCAGAGGAAGTCGAGTTTGTTGGAGGTATAAACGCTGTCGTAAGATGACTCTGAGCTGAGAGGGGGAGCAGAGGGAAAGTTCTTTCCCTTCAGTTCAAACTGCAGCCCAGAGTCAGAGAGCAGAGAGAAAGTGGGAGCCGGCTCTGCTGGAGCCGAAACCTGCAGAGAAAGAGACACAAACAGTGAATGTCACTATCAAAGGATCAGAGCGTCACAAGCAGCCTGCCTTCGTTCAGTCTGGTGTGCAGATGTTAGCAGCTGCTGTTACACAGGTGCTACATGAAGAATATTCCTGCCAAATAATTGACACAAAGATTTGGATGGATTAGCATATAATGCCATTTTGTATCATCATCTATCCATTAGTCTATCTCATAAGTCCAGAAGTCTTGAGAGACTTGGGGGGCCGTGCATTGAACTAAACCAAAAAAACTCCCAAAGTGTGTAATAATAATAAAGTAGTTCAGTTTAAATACGAACCCCCCCACCCCCATCCCATCATACACACACATTCAGAGGTAGTAGTCTTCAACAAAACCTTTAAAATTAGGTTTTTGACAGAGAGCATTTGGCACGCGGCCTCATTAGGGGGTTTCCACTAGGTTTCACTGCAATCTCCTGTACACAGTCAATCAAGGGGGTTCACACAAAACTGTTGATGTGGTGGACTAACGTAAACAGCTGTTCTCGGTGAGCACCCTATGTACCAAATACACTGTGTGTGTGTGTGTATTCAGGTCAAACCTCAGAATAAGCAGGTGGCACATTCACAATAGTAGGATTGTGTATCTGCAGAGTAAAGAGACACAACATATCAGCAGTGAGGACAGGAGTGCAAGTGTCGAGAAGACTAGAGAGATACAACACACACTAACCAGCGGGCCAGTCGGAGCGTGGGAAGGCTGAGGGGGGTAGTATGTCTGAGAGCGCGGACTGGGTTGCCCTGGCCTCAGTGCCACAGGCTCGTTGTCATACTGCAGTTTGGACGAAACAAGACACACAATGAGCATGACATGATTTCAACAGCACGACTTTGCTACGGTAGCCCTGAAGTGCAAATCCCAAAACACTACAGCAAATATGAAAACACAACAAATCCCCAAATACAACATATCACAAAACACTATAACAAATCACAAAACATAAAACAAATATACAAAACACAACAAATCAAAAAATACAACATATAACAAAACACTGCAACAAATCACAAAAACAGATACGCAAATAACACCTTAGAAAACACAACAAATCACAAAACACAAAAACATTGTGTTTTGTAATGTGTTGTTGTGTTGTGATTTGTCGATGTGATTTGTGCTTCAGGGCCACCGTACTTTTCACTCTTGCATGCAAACACACACACACACACACACTCACACACAGTGTAAAACCACTTTAATGTGATCACCTGGTTGTGAGCCACAGCCACGTCAGCGTCAGCAGAGTCTGCGTCCTTTTTCTTGGAGCTTTTGCAGCAGCAGCGTTTCACACAGCAGCAGCAGAAAAGTGAGACCAGGAAAGCACCAATGGAAGTTCCAATGTGCCCCAAATTAAAAGGTTTGTCTGAAACGATATGGGCAGAAACGTTATCACCAACAAGGTCTGTATTTTAATGGTTGTGAAAGTTGCAAGAACATGAAATATTTGCTGATGTCGGGATCTGAGAAATTGAGAAGTATTTTATCACAGTTGTATGACAACTACAGACCACAAGACTGTGAAATAAATTAATATGTGAATAATCATTCATTACAAAGTGTCAAAATGTAACTCAGTAATAATAATTCAGTAACTACAAAACACACAGGATACTCACCCATCCAATCCACCTTCACCTTCAAAGCGACTCCATCATATTGATCTCTGACCTCAAAGTGTCCGTCGCACGTCTCCTGCATCTCCATCTCCAACCCGCACGGCTTTACAAATTCAAAGTCAGTGCAGTATGACTGGGTAAACACCAATGTGCCGCTACGAACTAGATCTGTGTCATATTCGTGTTTAGTTGGGAAGAAGTGGATGTTGCAGTGGTCTTTGACCAGAGGAAATGTGAATCTGAGTTGTTCACCACCCTCCAGCTCAAGTGTCTCATACTGTGCTGGAAAAGAGGACACACAAGACAGAGGACATTAAAAGCTACTTCCAGCCTAAATCTTAGCCGATTATTACCATGTAGTCCTGGTTCTTGGTGTGAGGCTCTAGTTTGATCATACACACGGCACAGCAGTTTACAGGAACAGATTTATTAGAATAGATGGCATCTTGGGAAACACATTTATTTGCTTTCTTGTTAGCTTAGCAGAAAAACTGTAAACTGCTGACCAAACTTTGTACAAAAGGTACCAAATTCAAACTATAAGCACCAAGTCATGCACACAGTCCCCATTAAACCCCAACTTGAGCCACAACCACAACTTTAAATACTTTAAAAAAACGTCTCACCTGTGACCTCAAGGGAATGTGAAAACAGGACTTTCTCATTTTTGCCAATCATTTCGTAGCGGCCATTGTCTTTCTGGGTTAGATTTTTGATCTCCAAGTAGCCCCTAGAGACACTCCGCCTTCTGTCCACGGGGACCGAAGGGTCGTCGGATTTCCAAAAGATCACTGACTCTGAGTTGTCGGTGGGGATGAACTTGAATGAAAGAGTATTCGTCCACAGCCTAAGAGAGATTGTCTCCCCATACCGCTTCTCATAGAAACCGCCTAGAGAGAAGCATAGAGAGGAAGCCCAGCGGATAAAAAACCCCCACTGAGGACAAACCTTATAAATCACAGCACACCGCCTCACTTTCATTTCTACTATTCATATATTTACACAGATACAGATGCTTATTACAACTGAGTTCACTGATGGAGGGTGTAGTCAGATTGAACGATCCAAAAATACGTTGTAACTAGTAAAAAATATGTTTTATCTACATGTACTTAAAACATTACTAGTAAAAGTGCTCATTACATGAATAAACCCCTTCCATATGCCCCAAAATATTAATATTAATAAGAATACATTTTAATCTTGTGCAGCATAATAATAAATATAATGAGACATGGGACATAGCATAGATTGCTTAACATCCTTACTCAAGCTGTGTAGCTGAAAACCCCTGTGCACTTCATTTCATTACTAGTTAAAGGAGACATACTATGCTTTTTCAGTTTTTTCTTTCTCCTCCGCACCATTGCGATGTCAGTGGCCCATATTTGCATAACGCACACCTTGCATATTCTGGCACGCCCCTCAACAAAGCTAGGTCAAAGGTCGGAGCCGAATGGACTTTATTGGAAGGGGGACATTAAAGGTTCAGTGTGTAGAATTTAGTGACATCTAGTGGTGAAGTTGTATGATGCAGCAGAATACCCCTCACCTCACCCTCCCCTTCCAAACATGATAGAGAACCTGTGGAAACCTTCAGTTACTCAAATGGTCTTTAGTTTGTCCAGTTTGGACTACTGTAAAAAAACATGGCGGCCTCCATAGAGAGGACCCGCTCCCCATGTAAATATAAAGTATTTAAATATAAAAGGCCCATTTTAGGGTAAAGAAAACAGCAATTTGTACAATTTAGATGAAACACACTAGTGAAAACATCACTTGTATTATTTTATATTCAATTTCTGCCAATGGATCCCTTTCACCTAAATCTTACACACTGGACCTTTAAAGCTCATTTATGCTGCCTTTACGTATGAAAACAGATATGTCCATTTCAAACGATGTAACAGTCACTGCCCACATACTTCCAAACGTCCTTTACCTTGGCGTGGTTGTTTAGCAACAGTACATCCACTGGACGGCAGCCAAGAGTCAAGAGTGTCAGACAATAACACATATGGCAATGGTGGAGAATGTTGAGATAATGTACGTCATAAGAAAGAGGCAAAAGCGTAATATAGATGCATGTAGTTTCTTAACAACTCCTTAAGGGGATAGTTCTCTCCGAAAAAGGAAAATTCACTCATTATCTACTCACCACTATGCCGAATGAGAGTTGGGTGAAGTGTTTGAGTCCACAAAAGGTTGACTTCAATAGTATTAGATTCGGCTGCAGCACTGTTTACTCCAGAAGTGTTTTGTTGACTCAAACACTTCGACCACCCCTCCATTGGCGTATTGGTGAGTAGATAATGAGTGAATTTTCATTATTCGGCGAACTATCCCTCTAAGTCTGTCCTCAAAAAGTTCCACCATGGTTGAAGTGTCCTCATTCTGTCTTTTGGTCATCTCACTTGGCTACAAAGAGGTACGACATAATGGCGCTTCAAAATTGAAACCAAAATGTCTTGATCGCCCCCTGGTGGCTGGCTGCAGTGCATGTCATTATAGTTCTAGTATAGGTTGACCTCTTGTGCGTTGGGTTAGGGTTAAAGCATATTCAAATGTTCATTTGTTTCCCAGTACATTTGGTTTTGATTAGTTATTTGATGCTATGAAAAAAGGTGATGGGTCATGATGACAGCTGAAACTGAGCCACGATTGGTCAAGCTTGTGACCTCAATACCGCCGGGCCACACCACGATCGCTACTCTGGCTCCAAAATATCATAATTTGGAGCAAGATGGCAGCGTTTGTATCCAGGACGTTTTGGCTTCGTCTCTGGACAGTGGGACGAAGCGCATCGTCCATCTTTAATTACAGTGTTTCAGACAGAGGCTGACGAGAGGAGCTGCGGCAAATTGACAATAGAGGAAACGGATGTGTCCACAACTCAAATCAAAATTATGAATTATATATGAGGATAATATGTCTCCTTTAGTATTTTCTACACAAACAGTGGCCTGATGGAGAAAATGGTTTCTATTCACAAACTCTAGGCAACGGTACATGGTGTCTCAGCCCCCCCGCCCTACATCACGTGACAGCAGTCAGGGTCTAAAATAAGTGGGGGGAGGGGGGGGGGGTGAGGTTATAGTTAGGGTCTGTAGACCAGCTCCTCCAAAACAACACACGGACGATCACACGTTTAGTGTCTGGAATCAAGCTACCAACCACTGCTTTGAAAACCGATGTTACAGTGTTTGTATCTGATCTCCACCTCGGATGATGTGTGTGACTTACCCGCGACCACAGAGGCCAGCAGCAGCAGCAGAAGCACCAACATCCTGAGTCCCCTCCGCGACCCAACGTGTCCAACACTCGATCAGGGTTTTATCAACACTCGATTTATCATATGTTCATGTCTCACACACACACACACACACACATACACACATTCCGCTCGCTGCTGTTGTTACACGCGCTGTTGCTCCGCGGGTTTGTGTTCTGGGCCACACCCACCCAACAGGGCGTGGGCACAAAGACACCCGCGGTGCGTTTGAGGACTGTCAGACACTACTGTTGTTCAAGGTTCTCGGGCCCGACTGAGAAGCAGCACCGTGGAAGTCATCAGCGATGCAGTGTTTGCAGTGAGAGAGACACGCAGGGGATGAGTTACTGTATGCTTTTCGTTTTGGAAACGATGGAAGTTTTCACCATCATCAGGTCGTAATTACAGAAGCATATTGCTGCAACGCCCCAAAAAAGAAAAACGGATTAGTATCGTGTTATAACGTAGAATGTATATCATATAACGTTGTAACTTATTGGTAAAACAAAACGTGTTTTACTAAGTGGCAGAAATACGTAATTACATTGTTACACAATAACGTGCAACGTGAAAAGTTCTAAAAATATCCTGCACAGTTTCTCGAGGTACAATGATAAAAGCCGCAGTGGCACATTGTGCAGTTTGAGGTACAAACGTATTGAAACAACCATATGAACATAGAAAATATCAACACAGGAAAAGTCCTTGTCATTGTAACATTTGGTGTCTTGTAAAAGCAGAAAAAAGTCAAAGTATGATCAATATGTGTATATCATACATACTAAATATAACCTACATTCATGGCACACACATGTATATTCTATAGTACACACATAACCCGTATATGACAGTTCACTCTTCAAACACAGCTGAAAAAGGGAAAAAAATTACTTTGAATAAAATACTTCATATATCTGTATCAATCAAATGAATTGATTTAAATGGATTTACCGCTTGGTATTTTTCTGCTTTGCTCCACAGCACAGCTTTACCACAAATCTTGACTTATTAAGATTTAACTGCTCAGGTCATCTGTCAACATAGTGTGAATGATGCTTGTTTCTTACAGTCTTATAAGCTTTTCACTGTCGATCTCACACAGTGCAAACAAGGACTGAAATGGCTTCCAGTGCTCCAGTTATTTTCAGAGTACACAGCTGGAGGAGGCCCTATGTCTTTATGAATTTTCAGTGAGCTGCTTTCAGAAAGCTGAGTTTATCTGAGTTATAAACATCACAGACAGTTGAGTCTGAGGTGAGAAGAGGGTCAGACGGAAAGGTCACTCCCTTCAGATCAAACTTTGGCTCAGAGTCCGAGGCGAGCCAATCAGAGCTGAATGTGGGAGCAGCTCCCTCATCTCCGAGGTCTGTAACCTGCAAGAAAAAGTGTCCATATAAGTGTGTGAAATTTGGTGCAGCTTGATTGAATTTAACGGGACGGTTGGGTCAGAGATATGCACTCTACTGAGAAAAGATAATTAAATTGATATCAATGGACTTTTACAGATATATTTGTGAGGACCATTTTGAGCCTAAAACCTACAGAGTGAGGACATTTTGGCCGGTCTTCACTTTCTGACCCCCCCTTTAATGGGCTGTTTCAGGATTGATTTTAGTTTTAGGGTTAGAATTAGGTTAGGGGTAGGCATGTAGCTTTGATGATTAAGGTTAGGGACTCGGGAATGCATTATGCCAATGAGTGTCCTCACTAAGATAGATGTACAAACGTGTGAGCGTGCGTATACCTCAGGCTGAGGGGGGTTCACAAAAGTAAAGTATTTCTGTGAGATGTAATGGAGTATAATCAGTGCAGATACTGCAGTACTGTAATTGTAAATTCCTGTCTAATCTTATCTCTCAGATTCCACATTATAACCGTGCACTCTTTTACGCCAATGACGTAATTGTTGGCGAAAACTATTGCAACGTGGGATGTATTTTGCGTAAGAGCTGCTGAGAATACAACCAAGCCATCGCCATAAATAAAAGAGGGGGCCAGTGCACATGCGCGCCGCGCAGAGGACGTTGTTATCCTCTTATCCTCATTGACTCAAACACTCATCAATACTCTGCCGTGGAGTCGTGTTTTCACGCGTCCTTCAGGTGAGTGGGATGTGTCACACGCTGTGTGGTCGTGTGTGTGTGTGTGTGTGATCACTGTCTCAAGGCCTGGTAGTCCGCTGTGTCGCTGCAGACGATGTGCAACGGCTGGAGGAACATGTTTGACACCTGAGTGGACATGACTTCAGTGTGCGTCACGGACTCAGGCTCAGAGAGCACGGATGCTTTTTGTGGATGCGTGCAGGAGGGATCGCTCTGCAGAGACATCATCATCAACACTGTTGTGTGTGGGCTCCCCCTTGTGTAGCTGGTCGCATGTCTGCTGCTGCATGTTCTCAGAGGAGCAGGGATGACTCTGTGTGAGTGTGTGTGTGTGTGTGTGTGTGCGTGTGCGTGTATGCATCTCTGTTCTTTGTGTTTAAAGATTAAAACTTAAACTGGTCCGTCTACACAGGAGAAGATGTCCCCCTATGTCTTACTCACGGCCCTCTTTACCATTCCCCTCGCTGTGGGTAAGTTCTATCTATCTGTCTATCTGTCTATCTGTCTGTATGTCTGTCCATCTATCTTTTTTTTGTTCATGAAAACAGAAATTGGAATCAACAGATTTACAACAGTGTCCTTAAAAAGGTTGTTACTTTTTCATCTCCAAAATAAAAACGGTCTCATTTATTATAATGAATATTAGACATTCGATGAGGCGGTACTACGTACATGACTGTATGCTGTAGTATAATTGCAATTAAGTGGAACAAACTTTAAAGTTGTGTCATTTGTGTCAATAGTGATTAAGAACAATCCTGGTTCTTTATAACCTGAAATTAAATGTGGTCCAAGCATGGAACCTTGTGGAACACCACACATTAATTAAGAACAGCAGAGGCTGTTCTGTTGCTAAAGTCTGAAAGTAGCAGAAAAGCAGTGGCCTTAAGGCTTACCCCAAGTTTCTAAGCGATGCAAGAGAACAATGTTAAAACAACATGAACAAATTTCTAATAGAATTACGACTGAGCAATCACCTCTGTCAGCTGCCAGAGGAAGGCAACCATGGTGACTTTAACAAGTGCTGACTTAGTGCTGTGATGAGCTTTAAAACCTGAATAAAAACTGAAACAATATTTTAACATCAACAACGTCCATAGTTCCTGAACAGCTTATACACAAGTACACTACAAATTTAATTGAAGTGATATTCCATTTCCTGTGAGGTCTCTGCTTGCTGCATCAATAATAATGATATAAATTCGACTCTTCCCACAGGTTGGGTCATACTAGGTGAGTCTGCTGCCACATTTCATTAAATATACTTCATCCACAGAACATTTTCTCTGAAGAGCTTCCTGTCTTTTCCATTGTCACAGCTGAAAAAGAAGAAGTCCAGGTGGTTTGCGCTGGGAAGGAATTTCATCTGCCGGTGTACTCAACCTCCCGGACAGTGACTTTTACACCAAACCCTGAGGGACCGAGACGTGTCCTGCTGGAAAAAACCATGGTGAGTGGGAGTCTATCAGGGCTCATAGTTGTGTTTTTTTCTTTGTGCATACAGATTGTCTAAACCTATTAACGAACTGCAGGTAAAAGACCCTCGGTTCGAATTGACCAGAGACAAGATATTGATACTGAAAGAAGTGTCTCACAGGGATCAGGGACTGTATGCCATCAAATTGTCCTCTGGATTCACCTACGAGACAGTTCGTCTGATTGTTTCAGGTACAAGACTTTCAATTCATCTGTACATGTAATTTCATTTTGCTCCAAACCCATGAGTTGTCAATCAAATGCCTCTTTGACTCTTGAAATTTAACATTTTGATCATTCTCCTTCATCTGATCATGTATTCAGATGCTTTCATGTAAATTACAAATACATTGTTAGTAAAAGTCCTTTGTTCAAAAGTTTGAATGTATTATCAGCAAAATTTCCTTAAAGGAGAAAGTACTGGTGCTGTAGAGAAACAGTCGCTGTAGGAACTCATGTGTTTTTTAATTTATTGGGCTGGTATTGCTCATACATCAGTGTGTAAGCGAAGTTTTATGATAGTAGGTGGTTGAGGTGGAGATAGTTGTAGCTTCTTATGTAGTGCACGCTATGTGGTTTTCATCTAGGGTGTAGAAGAATGAGGAAAAATAAACGCCCATTTCATTTTGAGACTTTTGTCTTATATGTGTATTGTACCTCAGCGTGTCCTTTTGCTTCTTGGTTGGTCTGTTTGTAAGCAAGATTATGCAAAAACTAACAGAAGGACTACCACTCAACCTATAAGGATGTGGTAAAAGTCACGGAAGTACCTAGTCAAGGAAATATTTTGTATCACTTTCTTTAACATGGTGAGAAAGGGCGATCTTTCTTTTTTTACATTTTCGCAGATTTCTCAGGGAATTATTCATTGATCTTGATGAAAAAGAGCATCTAGGGGACTGATATCTATGAGTGTTTGAAATTTGGTGCAGCTTGTTTGAATTAAGGAGACTGTTGGGCTATAGCAGAGGTATGTGCTCTAGTTTTTGAAATAGATAATTTTACAATTTATTCCAAAAGCAGGTTGAAACTACAGCTGCCAAATAAATGTAGTTGGGTAAAAAGTAAAATACTTACTACTTAAGTACCTCAGGAACTTTACTTACTTTAATCCACTGATGAACATCTTTTTACTTCTTCACCCTGCTGCAGAATGCATTAAGTCCTACCGCAGAAACTACGGCCAGAACTTTGAGCACAACATCCCTGAGAATGGCTCCCTCCTGGAGTTCTCTCCCCGGGGTGCTCCGTCTGAGGCCATGCCCATCGTTCTCTGGAACCGCACAGACCCCGGGACTGGCGATCCGGGCCGGGGTCAACTGCTGCGAGGTGGGAAGGTCTGGGTGGCCGAGAGAGTGACGCAAGTGGACCAAGGCAACTACACTTTGAGAGACCCGCAGGGCAGGGTGCTGTCCCGCAGAACCCTCACCGTCCGTGGTGAGAGGAGAAAAATCACAAGAGGATAAATGTTTTAAGATGATTATCTTTAACTTTGTGTCACTGTCGGTGGTAATAGTGACGTTTTATATTTCCCTTTCCATCTGACATCTGATCATGCCCTCACATTTCTTTCATTTTCCACTCCTCTTCCTCTTTTCATCATCCTGCAAATGGACGCAGGCCACTCATTCAATGTAACCCGCTTCAGCAAGGAGACTCTAAACCTGCCCCTCTTTCTCCCTGTTAATCACGCCCACCTCATTTTCACCCCCACCCGATACCCTGATGAATCCTCCATGGGCCCTTTCGACCCCAAGCCCCCCCGCGGACCCGTGCAGCTGATCCGCGAGGGCCAAATAACCGACTACGACATGCGCTACAGGGGCCTCATCTCCCTGGGCAGAAACGGTACCATCAATGAGGTCATCATAGCGAGGCTGAGCTCAAGGCATGATGGGCTGTATGAAATTAGAGACGGAGATGGCAACCTGGTGTCCTCCACCTTTTTACAGGTGATTGGTGAGTAACACTGAGTTTCTTTTTCTTAACTATCTGTGTTTGCTTCTCGACGGTCCTTTCCTCTCATTATCCACCTCTGTGTCTCTAATCGTTCCAGAAAAGGGAGCCAGATGGCTAGCACTCCTCAAGTCCATCACTGTCCCTTCTGGGATGTTTGTGTCACTGGTTGGTTTCATCCTGTTCATGAAGCGCTTTCCAAACTGCAGCCTGTCACAGATCATCGCTGGCCTCAGAGTGAACCGCACGCCACCAGCCAACCCGCCAAGAGTTAACATCCAGGTGAGGGAATATCGGCTTGAACTGTATTAAATACTGCATTGATTGGCTCTTTGTCACAATAAAACAAAGGGTGGTGTCGTCTCTCCTGCCCTGGTTAAAAAACATAAGCTCTTTCCTATAGCTGTTGGTCATATCCCTGCCCACCTGTATATCCAGATCCACCGCCCCCGCCACTGGCCCTTCAAAATAAAGGCATCCACGAGCGCTCAAAGCCAAGTGATCTGCATATAATAATGAAAGTTATAATAATACAAAATAGCAAGTAAATAGCTAATTAAAAAAATAAAAAAATAAATCCTAAATGTTACAAACAAAGGAATATTTTCAACACATATTGTAGTTAAGGCAATAACATAATTTACTTCCATTTAATGGTAATGTACATTTTATATAATTTGCATTTTAGACTTCTTACTGTCTCTACTCCAGTGGTTTATTGTTCCTTCACTGTAATAGTTTATCTTTATATTAATATGTGCAATGACAATGTAGTTGAATCATGTGTGTGCGTGTGCAGGACTGCAGCCAGCCCATCTCTGAGCCCTCAGGCTACTACAGTCACTCTCAGCAGCCTGGAACACCTAGAAAATGGACCCCGAGAGCGAGTCCTACTCACACTGTAAGACGATGAACTGAAGTAAATGGTCAAGTTTTACCTTCCTTTAAAACTGTTCATTTTGTGTGAACGTGCTCTATGTGTGCTGGTGTTTTCATTTCCAGGGTTACACTCCGGTCAGATCAGAAACTCCGAGAGCTGAGAACCGGGGAACACACAGTTTAGCAGCTGAGATCTCCCCGAGTCGTATGTCAACCACTGAGGTAATATGGCTCTAAGCTTCTCCGCTGTGATTATTTGTAGGTCACAGAGAGACACTGTAAATAAAGATGGACAACGAGTCTCTACTTCCTCCCACTATCCAGAAATAAAGCTAAAATACACAGAATACAAACGCTCCAATCTTTTTTGCATTTGGAGCCAGAGTCTGTGCACTTTGGATCTGGGGAAGGAGCCGTCATAGAGAGGTCATTTCAATACACATGCTCGACCAATCATGAGTCGGCCACAGATGTGTCACCCTGTTTCTATATCATCACACATAATGGGGGAAAAAATGTCAAACTTGAACATACATTCAATATGACAAGAACTACCTAAAATGACAGAAACCATCTTTTAGAAAAATGTATTTGACGCAGACTTTATAGTTTGGTCCACGTCCCATCCACTAACATGGAAGAGGCAGGATTTATGACGTAGACTGCAGCACGCGAGTAGGTGGCGATCAAGACACTTTGGCTTAGCTTTTGGGGCGCAGCCATGTAGTTCATCTATGCATACATTCTATGGTCACAGACAAATTGTTTCTTAAAATATGTCTTCATTCCTTCCTAGCAGAACACATCTAATGAAGAAGAGAGGAGGATTTCCTTCTCAGTGCCCGGGGCTTTAGATTGCCTCCACTCGTCCGAGGACTGTGTTCAGTTCCAGATCAAGACAGATGGAGATAGAGAAAGGTGGAGCAAATCACAACAATACTTTTCCACAATGCCGCTGGACACGAACACCTCGGAGTCCTGCAGCGTGTACACTTCAGATAAACTGAACTTCTCATAAAACAGAGAATTGGAGCTGAACTGAAAGAAGAAGAAACATGAAGCATTGACAACCAATAGTTTTCTGGTGGAACAGAAATATCTCACATGTGCCTTTTGCATCTTAGCCCAGTTTCCACGGTTTGGTTTCAATGTTGCATGTAAATTATTTATTTTGTTCAAGTAATTTTACCGAAGCATGAGTGGAACATTAGCCTTCCTGTCTCATGTCACCCAAATCTTGCCGCTGGTGCTCCTGAAATCTCCTGCTGCTACCTACCTCCACACCCTCAGGACCATTCTTACCTGCCCTGTATTTGCTGAGTGTGTGTAAACATGCGGTATGTTTGTGTGTGTAATGTGATTTCTAGGGCTATGCAGGCATTAAAGTTATGATACACAGGTTAGCAAAAGGGAAATTTTCAGTACTGTACAGTAATGTAAAGAGTTTAACCATTCCTCACTCTTGATAACAATCTGTTATAATGTTAAATATCTGTGCTGCAGTCGGATGGTTTCTACAATGATGTAGTGTATTAACCCTCACGGTAACGGTAGTAGTGGTTGTGTGAAATGTAACATGTTCCACCAAATAGTTCAATAGCTAGTTGATCTGTGAACTTTGTGATAGGAATAAAATATCATTACCACATCTTTTTAGTGACTAAAGAGGTTGAACTGCTGCTTGATATATTTTTTACAATATAAACATGTCAAACAATAAACTGTAGCCTGTCTTTCACCCACATATTTTAGATTATTTTAATCAAATATGCTGTTTGTTTTGACCAATAATTATTATTTTATACATTAGTTATTATGTTTATTTGCTGTGGATTTTGATGAATATTTAGTGTGCAAAAGGCGGTTATGTTTGTTTGTTTGCAGAACTAAGCAAAAACTACCCAACTGCTTACATTTTGGTGCGAATCCGTGTCAGGGGGCGGATCCAGGTATTTTTCTCACTTTCGTTGACATTGTGTGATTGGGAATTTTCACAGATTTTTTTTAGAGAATAGCGCAATGATCTTGATGAATTTTAGGTACATGATATACAAATAAATCTAAAGTAAAAATCCATATACCCTGTATAGTGAATTTAAATGTAGTTTCATATGGGGACTGTTGGGCCTTGGCTGTGGTATGCGCTCCACTGAGTGCCATTGTAGTTTTGAGTAATGTGAGTTGTTGTCAGGTTTTTTGCATGACGATACAAAATCCATAGAAATGCAGCATACTTCAAATGAAGCAAACAGCCTTTATTCACATTTGATCAGGTTTAAAGGTTCAGTGTGTAGAATTTAGTGGTAAATTGTCATGTTGCAGCTGAATACCCATCACCTCACCTCACCCTCCCCTTCCAAACGTGAAAGAGAACTTGTGGTAGCCTTCAGTTGTCATAAAAACTCAAAAGGTGTTTAGTTTGCCCAGTTTGGACTACTGTAAAAAACATGGAAGCCTCTGTAGAGAGGTCCCACTACAGATGTAAAAGGTTTTTCAATATAAAAGGCCCATTCTAGGGTAAAGAAAGCAACAATTCGTACAATTTAGATGAAACACACGAGTGAAAACATCACTAGGATTATTTTATATTCAATTTCTGTCAATAGATCCCTTTCACACTGGACCTTTAAACAGAGACTGACTTGTATTAGATCAGAGCAGTGATGAGGTTCCTGCGGTAGGGGGCAGTGGCGCACCCGCGATGCTCTGACCTGGAGGGAAGCGTAGAGGAAGAATAAGCCACGGTTGTAGCGGCAATGAAAGAACAGCGTGCTACTTCCAATTTGAGCAAAACATAAGTTAAGTGGGCGCTAGCGGCGAGAACTAACTACGAACGGTTTGAGCGTTATTCACATTTTTTCTGAAAGTCACAGGACTGCGTCGGGAGGATGTCTTTGGTTTGTGCAAGTAAGTGAAGCTGAATTCATTGAAATGACGGAGGCTGTGCAGGTTAGCTAGCTAGCGAGCGCGCTAATGCTACTAGCTAACGGAGCTAACGCTAGCGGCCATGCAGTGCCGCCTTTGACTTGCGGTGGCTCTCAGGTCTTGGTAGTTTTACCGCCGGCATCGCCTGGTTTTTAGAGGCTCTAACCACATCTTGTTTCCTCACCCAGTCTCCAACGAGGTGCCGGAGCACCCGTGCGTCTCCCCCGTGTCCAACCAGGTGTTCGAGCGCCGGCTCATCGAGAAGTACATCGCGGAGAATGGGACGGACCCGATGAATGGACAACCGCTGTCTGAGGAGCAGCTCGTAGATATCAAAGGTGAACTACTCAGCTCCCTGACTAAACTAAAACTAATGCACCCGCTCCCGTTTAACATGTGTGGATAGACGTGTGTGTGTTCAGTTTGGAGGCTGGTGTGTACGTCGCTGTACTGAAGGGTACTTCTAGTGTTGTGTCCACCTCAATAAGACTGGTTATTCAGATTAGTGACATAAAACACCCAGTAAAGAGGAGGGAATATCAACCGTAATTCAAACTGAACACATTATCATCAGTAGCTCAACATCCAGGAAGATATGGTTGATTGTATGTGGTAATATTGCAGTGTTTTACCTAATTTCCTGTCATGTAAGATCTCTTTAGCAGGATTTGTCACCATCAGTGTCCATCTGGCATTATTTTGTATTTTATGTATATATATCGTGATGTTTCTTGATAAATCTATTTATTTTATTTCTCTAATGTCAAGCTAAATAAATTAGCTTTCATACTTTAGGAAGTATTGGAATTGTTTCCAATATTGTTTATTGTGACAAACAGTCCAAGACGCCCAAAAACAATTCCCACTACTGAGCAGCAGGAACTGGGGAGTGTTGGAAAATACTTCTTTGATATATTTCTTATTCTGCTATTAGATTTGTTTGCTTCAGTTGAGCAGTTATTTCAAGTGTTTTAACACAAGTTAGGGAAATATATTTATTGTACTTGCTTGAAATAATGAATCACGCTTAGCAAAGTACTGTTTGACTCTCATATTTATTCCCAATCAAGTGTCCCTGAAAGCAAATTATTGACGAGAGGCCGCTTGTTCTTAACATGTGAAACTTTTCCTTTTTTCTAGTGTCCCATCCTATTAGACCAAAGGCGCCATCAGCAACAAGCATTCCTGCCATTCTCAAATCCCTTCAAGATGAGTGGGTAAGTACTCTTAACTCTAAAGAGTCGCTACTGGGATAAAGAGGAGACTTTTTCTTTCTAATTTTTTTAACTAGTATTCTCAATGTCGAAAATTTAGGAGGAACTTAATGTACTTTAGTTTTTTTTATGATCATGGTCCTTCTTGGAGTACAATACTAAGCATATTCTGTCCTGATTGGAAAATATTGGTTTGTTGCTGTAATTATATTTTGCATTACTCTTTTCTCACCTAACACATACAATGCACTGAATTCAAACATGCTCCCTGATTCTTTTTGAAAGCTTCTCTAGTGATTATGAGCCAAGTTGATACTCATTATTCTCTTTTTCATGTTATTAGCTTAGATTTGCAGGAGATATTTCTCTAAAACTTTAAGAAAAGTAGAAGAGTTCCCTCATTATCTTCTTTTCTTTTGTAGGACGCCGTTATGCTTCACAGTTTCACCTTGCGGCAGCAGCTGCAGACTACTCGCCAAGAACTGTCTCACGCCCTCTACCAACACGATGCCGCCTGCAGAGTCATCGCTCGACTCACCAAAGAGGTCACTGCTGCGAGAGAAGGTGAGTTAACTACAGTTTGCCTGTCCTCTGCTGTAGTGCATAAATACAGTTGTAAAGCACAAAGAGCGACTTTATACGATCTTAGTGGATATTGTGAGAGCCTGTTTTTCTTATGTGATCTATTTCCTCCTTACAGCTCTTGCCACACTCAAACCCCAAGCTGGATTGGTGGCCCCTCAGGCAGTTCCCACCTCTCAGCCGACTGCAGCAGTGAGTTATTTGACTCTTAATTTCAGCTGATACGCTGCTGATGCTCACCATCGTCTTTTGCCATAGTTGCTGATAACGGTGTCTGTTCCTCCCCTCACAGGGTGCTGGTGGAGAGCCTATGGAGATTAGTGAACAGGTTGGAATGACCCCAGAGATCATCCAGAAGGTAAGACTTTCTTTAACTTGTATCAATCATTATTTGGAATCAAACTTTCCATTTTTGTAGCAGTCCTAAGATGTTTTTCAATGTTTTTTTTTTCTGTTTGCAGCTCCAAGACAAAGCTACAATCCTTACCACAGAGAGAAAGAAGGTATTATATTGCTCTTTGATTGATTTCATTGCAAAATTCTGCAGTAATATTTAATTGTTAAGCAAACATTGAGGTGCTGGGTTTAATGCTTATAAACACCTGTAACGACTGTTCTTTATTTCTCCAGAGAGGAAAGACTGTGCCAGAGGAGCTGGTTAGAGCTGAGGACCTTAGCAAATACCGCCAAGTGGCCACTCATGCCGTGAGTATATGCGTCTGTCTGTTGAGTGTAAAATACTCGTTCTTCTTTTCGATCAGGAGGCTGCAACATATTCTTCAAGTTATTCGACCTACATACTGTTTCTTTGCCTTCAGGGTCTTCATAGTGCCAGTGTTCCTGGTATTCTGGCTTTGGATCTGTGTCCTTCAGACACCAACAAAGTGCTCACTGGTACATTGAATAATGTTTCCTTTTTAAAAGCTTTTATAATTTGTTGGCGTTTACTCATCATTTGACGCATCTTGTTATTTGATACTAACCCCACCCGTGTTCTCCTAGGTGGAGCTGATAAGAACGTGGTGGTGTTTGACAAGAATGAGGAGCAGATTGTGGCAACACTTAAGGGTCACACAAAGAAGGTCACCTCTGTCATTTACCATCCATCTCAGGTAACTTTTTCTTTTTGTGAAACATCAACCTGGCAAAATACTGTATCTTCAGGTAACTAAATGAAAGAGCAGATAGAAACACATGCGAAGCTTAATTTTTTGTTCTTAACTGTTTTTAACTTTCCATTCTAGTCGGTGGTCTTCTCTGCATCTCCAGACACCACCATCCGCGTGTGGTCTGTCACTGGAGGCAACTGTGTCCAGACGATTCGTGCCCACGAGGGAGGTGTCACTGGACTCTCCCTGCATGCTACTGGAGACTACCTGCTCAGCTCCTCAGAGGATCAGGTACGTTTGCATCTGGAAGAAAATACAGACGGACCCCATAAATTACAAACATACTAGAAAAACTTCTTTACCACTCTAACTTCACTGTTATTTTTATCCCGTAGTACTGGGCCTTCTCAGATATTCAGACTGGTAGAGTCCTGACCAAAGTAACTGATGAAAGTGCTGGCTGTGGTAAGTGCCTCTTTATTAACAAGTGAATTTCACAGTCTGAATGAATCATCTTCCAGGTGGTAATGTTTCTGTTTGCTCTCTACAGCTCTCACCTGTGCTCAGTTCCACCCTGATGGTCTCATTTTTGGCACTGGTACGGCTGACTCTCAAATCAAGATTTGGGATCTGAAGGAGCGCACCAATGTGGCCAACTTCCCCGGCCACTCTGGTCCTGTCACTTCCATTGCTTTCTCTGAGAATGGATACTATCTGGCCACAGGTAACAACTCATAACAGCATTTTTAGTGAGAAGTTTCAGGAAGATTTACAAGTACACTGATCTAAAATAACTGTTAACTGAAGCATCTTCAGCCTTTGTATTGGCACTAAACTGAGCTGTGACCTTTTCTGGTTGTTTCCTTCAGGTGCCCAGGATAGCTCTCTGAAACTGTGGGATCTGAGAAAACTGAAGAACTTCAAGACCATCAATCTTGACAACAACTACGAGGTAAGACCAGAGGGATAAACGAGAAAAATAGCAGCAGAGTGGAACCACCCATAAAACCCCAGCTTAGCCTTTTACATGTCAACGTCTCTACATGTAAACATATCTGCATTAGTAAAAGGTAGAGTTATTGGTAGGTGAATTGTTATAACATATAAAACCAGGTCAGTGGTTTGTGGCTATTTTGGGTCTTGATGCCAAGCTTGTCATCTTGTATCTCCAGCTTCATGTTATAGTACAGACATGAAAGTGGCATAGAAGAGAAGGAAAATAAACTATTTACTGGGTTTTCACAACGTCTTAAAGTTAAAAAAAAAAGAAGTTGATCAGAATTTTTTTAATAGATTAAAAATATTACGTACAATAAGTTAAGGTAGGTCCTAATTCTGGCAACATTAATTTAATTCCACTTGCGTTGCCCTTAAAAACATAATTTTTTTTAAAGAGATGTTTTGTTTTTGTTGGATATTCACCTACAGTAATCAAACTACAAACAAGATTAACATAAGGCTGAAGTATTGTGGCATTTTGAAGATTGCTCTTTACTAGGCTTCTTAAACTTCTGTCAATTATGGGGCTCAATTTTTATTCATTATGGTCTTTAAAAAGTTTTTTTTAAATCTTATATTTCTTATTGCGACCTGCAGAAACCCTGTTTTTAATGGGATGTAGTTATTGAGGGGACTCAAAGTAAGAGTCTAACTAGACAGAATGTTAATTGGAGCTTTACAAGCACAAAGTTAACGCAGATTCACAACAAGGAATAAGGAATAATAATTTCTGTGTTTTTCTGTTCCAGGTCAAGTCCCTTGTGTTCGATCAGAGTGGTACCTACCTGGCTGTAGGAGGGTCTGACATCCGTGTCTACATCTGCAAGCAGTGGTCCGAGGTCCTCAACTTCACAGGTGAGGAAGAGAAATGCCATGTCAAAATGTTCACATGTGATATGGTATTTGCTGTTAGCATTGGCTGATTTTTGACATTGCTGTTTCCTTTCAAACTGTAGACCATACAGGGTTGGTGACTGGAGTGGCCTTTGGAGAGAACTCTCAGTTCCTGACCTCTGCGGGAATGGACAGAAGTCTCAAATTTTACAGTTTGTAGAGAAACATACAGCCGAGATAGGAGCAGGTGTGAGGGGAGGATAGCGACAGCAGTCACCATCCTGGACACAGACTTATTATAGACCTGTAATTTTTAGGACAAGAATAAAAAAACAAAATCAGTTCTAACTTTGCTTCTGTAGTGTGTTAGTTGTCATGTCCTGGAAAGAACATGAAACAAACTGCTGATTGAAACCACAGCACAATGGCTAGGATAACAACATTTTTGTCGGCATTTAAATATAAATGATGTTAAATAAGATACAGAAGCCAGTGTCATGTTCCAGTGTGATTTGGCAGCAGTTATGATTTTACTGTAGTATTTTCTTTGTGTGGGGTTGGGGGGGGTGGGGTGGTCTCTGAAATATCTTGTGATACAACTCCATAGTTGTTGTTCACTATTGGACAAATGTGGTGTGACAAAAACTTGCTTACTTTAACGTAGACCAGCTTTATTACAGTGTCTTTAGGGTAAAATCATCTGTTGTGACCAACAGTTCAATCCAGCAGAAGAACACGAGTATGAGATTCATTTTCCTCTGACAAATGTAGTCTGGTTTGACCTCCCCATTTTCATTTCCTGTTTCATTTGTTCCATTTCTACTTTTGTCTTTCTCTTCCAATTGTATATTTCTCATTACTTGCTATTTTACCCGTTGCTGCCCTTTTACAGTAAAATAAAATATCTTTTGTATGGCCATACATGTGTTTGTCAGATTAAGAGGAATTGTTGGATCCTCCAAAGGAAATAAAATGATTTTACTTTGCCTCCATTTTCAGACATTTCATCAGGATACACCGTTGCTCAATGAGTTCATATTGGCCCACATCTTCAAGATGATATCCATTTGTTGTCTGTCTTTCATGACAAATTTACGCTGCAAATGCTGGTGTATGAACTTTAAAGGCGTTATTTGTACTTGGTACCTACCTTGTGCTTGAGCTTCAAAGTGACGAATGTCCAGAGTTTGACATTAAGAAGAGGTTTACACGTCTACATGAGGAGAAAAGTTTCTAAGATCCCCCTCATATCAAGAGTTTAAGTTCTGTATATGTGAACATGATTTTTTTTAAGAAGACCACTTGTTGGTGAGTCACTGATTCCACATCCAACTGAAGAGTAATGTGGAAATATTAAATGGATGAAAATAGAAACGGTGTTTCAGTGCAGCAGGGGACTTATTCTGGAGTTAATTTTCCTCCATAAAAAAACTTATTTTGCTTGAAGGGGATCTTTAATATTGCCACAATCATGACTGATGCCAAGAGGTAATATACATGCACTTAATGATTGTACTAAGTACACAACATTGTAGTTGAGTTTATTACCCATAGTTTTTTTACATTATTTATTTAAATATGACTTCACAGCTCCACAAAAATTCAATTGTCAAGAGGGTTCACACTTTTATTTATTTATTTTTTACAAATAGCTCATATTGATAATATGCAGAGCTAATGCCTTTATCTCTAAACCTGAAGAAAATGTCTTCAACAATCAGTGACCCTTCCCATCACAAACATGTATATTTCCTGCACTATATCTAACCATGTCTGGGTGTGTTTTGTATCGGGCCGGGTTCTTTCGATGGAATTTTGACCAGATTCTTAAAACTTAAAGAATGGGCTCAATTTTGTTTAGGCTTATAACAAACAGAACAATTGAACAGTTCAAACATAATTAGCTCATTCACCCATAATACAAATTATCATTTCACACATGCACAACTAATTTTCGTGTTTTATTCTATCATTTTCACTGTGGTGGAATAAATATTGTTCACACAATATATTTGTCAGTTTATTCACAAAATTAACAAATCCATAAGCTTAAAATGTAAAAGTGTGTTTAGAAGTGACACTTTATTGTGTAGAATACAATATACAAGAAAATACAAGTTTTTGTCTTCTAAAAAAGAGGCATAAACAATTTTATGATCGATACTGGAGGTATTTTGTGCATTGTATACTTTTTTAAGTACATTTTCTTCATTGAACTTGAATACTTAGGTAAGTTTGAAGTAATTGCCAGGCCTTTATTCATAACTGTTTATAAAAATGTATATATTATAACTGCACAATCCAGTCTCTTGTGATAATTTGCAACATATTGCACAATTCCTCCTCTGGGGCTTATAGTATTATTGATATCAAATTTTTGTTTCCTATTTTTTATATTGTATATATTTATACTTGCAGTACAAAAACACCACATCAAATTCCTTGTATGTGTAAACCTGCTCGGCAATAAAACCTGATTCTGATCTAATTGAATAAAACTTAATTTGCGTTCTGCTTGTTTCCTCTTCTTAATATCTGTGTCATGTTTCTTAGTATGTTGTTTATTTATTTAAACATGTTCTCTAGCACTCAGTCGTCTCCTGTATTGTGATGTGCTGCGATGTAAATAAAGTTGAGTGAAAAAAAAAAAACCGGCAGCTGTCACGTGAGACTAGAGTAACGTGACTTGGTCAAACAGGAAGTTGGAGTCAGGAGGAAACTTCTCACAAACAGCTTCGCTTCTCATCGGTCCTCGGTCGCGTAGTCACCGGTGTGTCCGTCGCTTCGAGGCCGGGACGGGGTGGCACTCCAGCGGGTCAGAGTCCAGAGGAGTTTCGGTGTCAAACCGGTGAGAGATTTATTTCATTCAGCTTCATCAGGTCTTTTCTCTTCTCTCAGTATTTCCCCTCAGAGCTGAACGAGTCAAAGCTCTGTTAACACTTTCATTTCATTTCCTCCGCCTTAATTGACGAAGAGCTGTTTTCCATTTAATGTCAAACTCTTCAGTTTCGATCTGAAAACCTTTGCGCCTCCGTTTCTTTGACACTAAAAAAAAAAGGAAACCGTGCCCCAGTTACTTTGTGGGGACCAGAAGAAAAGTAGGCAGACAGTATGTAGGTCGTTATTCCTTCAAAATAATGTAAACGTTTATTTTGTAAGTGTTCCTATAGATACTCACTTTGTAATGACGTGTTTATAGTTTTAATGCCAAGTCTTGTTCTCTTCTTTGTTTCAGTAAAAACACTGTTCAGAAATGTTATTACCTGCTATAAAACTGTCAGTTTATTAGGTACACCTTAGCAGAATAATAGGATGCAATCTGACCCAACAGTTCTGAGGGTTTGGTTTTTGATGCTGCTGTTAATGAAGTTTAAATATAATGTGATAGAACTCAACAGCACCACAAGCTGCAGTCTCAAAAAACAAATCAGTACTTCTCTAAAACAGTTTCGACTTGAATGGCGCTCAGTTGAGCGCATCCCTCCACCAACAGTCTGCTTAAACTGTTGACATGCTGCACCAAATTTCACACACTTGTGGATATCAGTTCCCTAAAAGTGCCGGATATTGTTCAACAAGATCCATCAAGTATTCTCTGGGAAAATGTTGAAAAACATCTCGCAATCTTAACAAAACTGGAGAAAAAAACCTTCCAGGACCCGCCCCCTGATCTGGATCCAGCCCAAACTTTATTGGGTTTTCCCGTGACACTAGAAATCCACTCAGATTTTTGTGTTTCATCTTACTTACAAAAACACTGTTCAACCTTCATATGTAGGTAAGACTTATTGCAGAGCTCTTGTGCTTATGATTCATTTTTTGTTGACTTAGTTTGTTTGTAAAGGGATTTTACTCATAACTGATAAAAGTTATGTGAGCTTCTCATATTGGCAGAATGATGCCTGTGCAACTCTGGAAATTCCACTGGATCATCACAGTCAGGAGGACTTGGAATTTCCCCATTCTTCAGTTTCAACTCATGAGCATCTGCATCGACAGCCAAGAGGCTTTTATTGTTGTAACTTAAATGTATACTGCCTTAATTAACTGTATACTGCCTCACTTCACTTTTTCATTGTTATATCCCGTTCCACTATGAACTGCTGTATGTTATGTAGGTCAGTTTTTTTTTTTTCACAGATGAAAATATTAACTTGAACTTGTTTCCGTGCTGTCGCGCAGCCAACTATGGGCTCCATGTTTCGCAGCGAGGAGGTGTGCCTGGTGCAGCTCTTCCTTCAGTCTGACTCGGCTTACAATTGTGTCAGTGAGCTGGGAGAACTGGGTTTGGTTGAGTTCAGAGACGTGAGTCACTCTTGTTCTTGAACTTGTTTTGATTTATTACTTTATCATGTCACTTTGCAGTTTGCTACATTTCTGAATCTGATCTTAGGTGAAATGGTAGATTGAGACATAATAAACAAGTTTCCTCTCTCAGGCTGCTTTCAAACAGCGGAGGGGGCTGCATGTGTAGACACAAATGTGCGAGTCAGTTTTTTCTCTGTTGCCCCCTTGTAAAAATACATTTTCCAGACAATGCGTAACCATGTTGCCCTCTTCGTCTCCCCTCTTCCCCTTTTCCCCTCTAATTCCAGTTAAATCCCAACGTGAACTCCTTTCAGAGGAAGTTCGTCAGCGAAGTCAGACGATGTGAGGAACTTGAGAAAACCTTTTGTAAGTGAGATTGACTCATTGATCCCCGTCCATAGTTCCAATGCGTGTTCTTAATACGTTGTTTAGATTCTCTATCTGTCCTCTGAAGGTCTCTTATTTACTCTTCAGCCTTCCTGGAGCAGGAGATGAAACGCTCCCTGTCCCCCCCCCTGCATGGTCCCCTCCCTCTTCCATGTCCGTCCCCCTTTGCCCCTCAGCCCCGCGAACTTATCACCATAGAGGAGGAGTGCGAGAGGCTGGCCAGAGAGCTCAGAGAGGTGAGGGCTTGAAACGAAGAAGAGGAAGAAAATTATTTTAATCTTTATTGCTCTATTGAAAACGGTTTGAACTTATTGGCTTTTATTTGCCCCTACGTGTGTGTCACTAGGTGTCCAAGAACAGAGACAGCCTTCGGGCTCAGCTGACCCAGCTTTCTCAGTACCGAGGTGTCCTGACCAGAACACACTCTCTAACAGCCTCACAGGTGGGTAATGACTTAGGCTGCATCCATACTACTATGTTTTCATTTGAAACTGCATCAATTACGCCAGGTGTTCACACTACTCACTACGAGTTTTAGAGCTGCTAAAACAGAGACATCTGGAAATGCTGCTGCCTCTGTTTTAGTTAGAAAAGTCTGGAGCTGTGTTTTAGTCGGACGGGCAGAAACAGATGTTTGGAAACGATGATGTAGAAACTCCCAACCACCTGCTGATTGGGTCTTTTTCTGTCAGGATGTCCCCTTCGCTGACTCATCAGGCTCTATCACATGACCCCCTTCTGGAAGAAAACAACCGATTAGCCTAGGCTACCCGTGTAGAACGCAACATGGAACATCAATTAGATGATGTGTGTTGCTGACCCTGTTGTCTGATGATACAACTGCTTAAATGTGCAAGAGACGAGCTATTATTCAAGTGATCTGCAACTAACAACCCAACGCATCCTGTGTACACCAGCACACACATACCAGTGTATCTGAGCAATCATGTGATCTGCTTTTACAGGCGTTTTTTTTTTGACGTGGATTAAAACTGATATAGAGCCAAAAGGCTTGTGTGGACAAAGATCGTATTAGTTTGAAAATGCTGTTTTCAAATAAAAACGTTGTCATATGGATGTAATCTTGTTTTCTGCAGCATTTCCTATTTCATTTATTACATTTTCTTTGATAATTGTACAAGTGAGCAAACTCACTAAACTTACAAATAACTCTTCTTCCGGCTTCTTCTTATAGGCACCACCACCTGTGCTGGAGAGCCAAGGCCTGTTCGATAACCGCCAAGACGTCCACCTCAGGTGGATTCAATTCCTCAAAATGTATTCAAACTCCCTCTTTGTTACCTTTTCTCTCTGTTTGACACGTCTTTCTCTGTGTCTCGTCCTCCAGTTTTGTGGCAGGAGTAGTCCATCCATGGAAGGTCCCCTCTTTTGAACGGTTGCTATGGCGGGCGTGTCGCGGTTACATAATCGTGGATTTCAGAGAAATGGAGGATCGCCTTGAGCACCCAGACACAGTGAGAAATGAGGAGACGATGGTGGTTGAGAGATGGGAGTTGTCTCTAAGGTGTTCTCTCATCGGCTGTTTTCTTGTGTCTTCTTTTGCAGGGGGAAATGGTGCAATGGACAGTCTTCCTTATTTCCTACTGGGGAGATCAGATTGGACAGAAAGTCAAGAAGATATGTGACTGGTGGGTAAATCTCTGCACCAGTAACATTTCTACACCGTCTGTTGAACTTGCTGAAAATCCTTTGATTTCCCCAAAGTTTCCGCACACAGACATTTGCATACCCTGAGAGGACGGCTGAGAGAGAGGACATCCTTCAGGGACTTCAAGGCAGAATTGAAGACATCAAATCAGTAAGTGTTTGTTCCCTTGATAAAAGTACAGTTGACTTTTTTTTCTCCTTTCATCAATCAACAGTAGCAGTAATTTGGGTTTTTCTTTAAAAGGCTGTTAACACTCGTCCTCCTCTCACTCCTCTGTACTTAAGGTATTATCACAGACAGAGGCCTTCCTGCAGCAGCTACTGATGCAGGTGGTGGCCGTGCTGCCTCAGTGGAAGGTGCGGGTTCAGAAGAGCAAGGCTGTCCAGATGGTGCTGAATCTCTGCAGCCCCTCCGTTACTGACAAATGTCTGATCGCTGAGGCCTGGTGCCCCGTTGCCAAGCTGCCTGAACTGCAGAGCGCTCTCAGAGAGGGAGGGGTACGACAATGTCGCAGACAAGAACAGTTAACACAAACTGAAGTGAAGTGTCTAATTGTTCACTCTCCTGATTTTTTTTAATCTGAAGTTCTTCTCTATCCTCAGAGGAAGAGTGGAAGTGGAGTCGACTCTTTCTACAACCGCCTGCCGTCCTCCACCCCCCCACCCACCTTGTTTCCCATCAACTCTTTCTCAGCTGGTTTCCAGAACATTGTTGATGCATATGGAGTGGCCAGCTACCGTGAAGTCAATCCAGGTACAACAGCAAAGACTAAACAAGTTCTAACAAGTTTCCATTATCAAACCCTTTGGAGAATTCTTTTTTCATGTAGCATCTTTTTGCGTGCGTGCGTACTTGCAATTTTTCAAATCAGTTGAGCCGGACGTTAAACAGTCGCGGGTCTGACTGAGACAACGTGAAACACAAAGAGTTGAAATCTGCTCACACTAAACATGCAAGGGTGATTCAATGACATCATAAATATGTTAATTATAGTATTTTGCTTCAACATCAGTTTTTAACTACATTCTCAATTTTGCACATCGACCACACTCAGTCTGTCCATATATTAGTTTTTGACCTTGTCTTGTTCCTTTTTAAAATTGAATCTCTACCCTCTACAGCGGTGTTCACAATAATTACATTCCCCTTCCTGTTTGCCGTGATGTTTGGGGACGTGGGTCACGGTTTACTCATGACTCTGGGCGCACTCTGGATGGTTCTTGAGGAAAAGGACCCCAAACTCAGGAATAACAACAACGAGGTAATTCAGAGGATATCCACTCATACAAAACACACACTCACTGCTCAATTCAAAGGATAAGGCTCAGTGGGGATTCGGTAGCATTTTATAATGGAACTAATCCTTAGTGACTTTATTTTAACATTCAACAACTTTAAATAAAAATGTAAGAACCAAAAGTGACTTTCAACTAAAGCTTGCGTTTTGATTGCTAGATGATTGGTTTGCTGTTAGGTTGATGACTTCTTAATGATTTTACATTTAAGAGATGAAGTATTTTTCTCAAAAGCTTTATAAATTCAGTTTTTTACTGATTTTAAATCTTTATGAAATAAAACTGGCATTACAAAATAATTGCTAGTATAAACGTACTATAAAATTTCAAAAATTAAATTATTCAATGCCATACTAGAGAAATTAATTTGACTTTGTCAGTTTTAGTTTGCAGGCAATTGTATTAAACTTTTTGTATTTTCTCTAAATGTGGCTTATTTTGTAGGATTTGAAAAAATGTTGCCAGGAGATCTGCAAAACTATTTTATTCAGACTGAAGCCAAAGTGCTCAAACACGTCTTTAACCTTGCACAGTGCAAACTGAAATGAATCCCTGTGTGTGTGTGTGTGTGTGTGTGTGTGTGTGTGTGTGTGTGTGTGTGTGTGTGTGTGTGTGTGTGTGTGTGTGTGTGTGTGTGTGTGTGTGTGTGTGTGTGTGTGTGTGTGTGTGTGTGTGTGTGTGTGTGTGTGTGTGTGTGTGTCTAGATATGGAGGATGATGTTTGGAGGCAGGTACCTGATTCTGCTGATGGGACTGTTCTCTATCTACACTGGGGCCATCTACAACGAGTGCTTCAGCAGAGGCCTCAGCATCTTCAGCTCAGCGTGGCACGTCGGCCCCATGTTTGAGAAAAACATATGGAAGTGAGGACATTCCAAACTCGCAAAGCTTCAAAGTGACGTCCTTACAGGCTCCGGTTCCCGTCCATCTTACCTCTGTGTCATCTCTTACAGTGCATCCGTCCTGGAAGGGAGCCAGTATTTGTCCATGGATCCGGTTGTGTCCGGTGTTTTCACCAGCCCTTATCCATTTGGCATTGACCCGGTTCGTCCGTCGAACTCTTCACCTCTTCCCTCTCAGCTTCACTGTTTTTCATTCACGTCATCAGCTCCATCCATTTATTCGTTCTCTTGTGTCTGTGTCATCATCAGATTTGGGGCATGTCCAACAACAAGCTGACTTTCCTGAACTCGTACAAGATGAAGATGTCAGTCATAATCGGCGTCATTCACATGACGTTTGGAGTCTGCTTGTCCTTCTTCAATTACCTGTAAGTGATCATGTTTCACTTCTTTGGTATGTGTGTTAGGAACGTGTAAACCTCCACTATTGGCCCTGTTCAGACCTGATGTTAACACTCGCCCTGACTGATCCGATGATCCGAAGTGGACAGCTCTTAGTTCGTCTGTTCACACCTGGTATTAACATACGTCCTGAATGTGTCAGAGTGATCAGACCTCAGGATGCATTTGGGTACATTCAGACCTGAATTTAGGGCTGACCACTTGTGATCCGTTCCCTCAGGACAGATGTTAACACCAGGTCCGAACTGGGTCCTTGTTTCTCTTCATTTCTTTTCCGTCTCGTCTTGACACACCCCTGTTCCTCTGTTTCTACTCCCCCCTCTCTTTCTCCAGGCACTTTGGCAAGATCAGCAGTGTGTTCTTTGTGCTGATCCCAGAGCTGTTCTTCATGGTGTCTCTGTTCGGTTACCTCGTGTTCATGGTGGTCTTCAAGTGGATTGCCTATACTCCCGCTGAGTCCAAATTCGCTCCCAGTATACTCATCCACTTCATAGACATGTTCCTCTTCGCAGACAACCCTGGCAACGCACCACTCTATGGGGGACAGGTGTGTGGTTTGTTCACTTCCTCTAAAGGTGCATTATCAGACTTTTATGTTGTGTGAATCCATGTATTCTCCAATTCAAGAATCTTCTGGTTTATTTTATTTTGTTAATACAGTAAAATAAAATCGCATTGAAAATGCTGAAAACCCCAAACAGTGACGATTTAGTGTGAATGATCTTATATGAGGGTTATTCAATTATTGTTATGTGTGAAATAATCGGTATAAACAGATTCTATATGGGAATTTGCAGAATCTAGGACTGAAAACACCCAAAAAAGTATCGCCGTTTGTGGTTTGTGTGTAGAAACTTTTGAGTCATGTGATAGAAGAAACTAGTCGGACATTAAACGGCGAACAGAAGATGCAGTCTTGGCCCGGATATCTGCTGTCTACACCAGACGCCCCAAAATATTGTCCGTAGATCTCAGAGGCTAATTTGTCATCAGCCGTAAACTGAGGGGCCCCGAGATTGGATATGAAATGGATTTGTTGTTGAAAATAAATCTAAAATTGCTGCTTAGGTTATCCAAGATATATCAGTTAGTAACAGTTTTCATGCATGAAGCTTCCTTATTTCACTTCTGTTTGCTTGTTCAGTTTTTCTATTTCTGATAAGAGCGCTGGTAAATGCAGTGCTGCTTAACTGATCACTCTTAAAAACATTTTGAAGTCTTTCTACAAACATACCAGCAGCAGATTTCTTAAAACAATCAAACAGACAAGAATACTACAACTGTTGCTCAGTTTCCAAAGTCATTTCATTTTTAGTAAAAGACAAACGCTCACTGTGAGGAGTATTAATCTTGAGCTACGCTTTAGTCTCTGCAAGATGAACTGATACCGGCAAATACCAGTCATGTTGACAAAACTGTGGCATGCTTTGAAATATGGTTTGCAGAAATCAAAGTGTGTATGTTGCGCAGCTTGTGTTGTAAATGGGGGTAAAAAACAGTGTTGTCCTTCAACGTGGATAAAGTGAGCAGCTGGTCTCCCTTCACTCCTCCTCTGTAGAACTTGGTGCAGAAGGTCCTGGTGGTTCTGGCTCTGTGCTCAGTCCCGGTCCTGCTTTTTGGAAAGCCAACGTACGAATACATCACGTTCAAGAGAAGACGACGTCATTCGGTGAGTGTGTTTCTTACTGAACTTTAAACTCTTAGCAACAGTTAGCTACATTTTTATGCCTCCGCGTTGGCAACAGCAGGTGGCCAGAGGCATTCTGGTCAATGTGGCCTCACAAAACATGTTTTTTGCCTTTTGAACATATCTCAAGTCTGCCTGTAGGGAATGTCTTCAGATTTTGAGCAGTTGTCATTTGTACTCGTGTAGATGAATTCATGAGATTTCAGTGGTCAGAGGTCACCGTGGCCTCATGAGTCTGAAATTGAAAAGTGTATAGAATGAGACTGCACAGGTTAGCGGAGACCTACAACCACAGGGGGCGGTAATTCCAGTTTTGACTCAATTTTAAACCCCCCAACATCAGGAAGAAGACAGACATCTGCTGGTGGCTGATGAAGGCTCCATCAATACTCATGAGGGGGAGGTGGATGGAGGGAATGGAGGAGAAGAGGTAATGGAGAAGCGCAAGTGACTTCATTCATTAAATAAATAACGTCCATTCAGAGAGCTTATTCTTTTGTTTCTTGTCCAACTGTTATTGATTGTGCTGTCTGCATTAGTTTGATGCTGCAGACGTGTTCATGCATCAGGCCATCCACACCATAGAGTACTGCTTGGGCTGCATCTCCAACACTGCCTCTTACCTCCGACTCTGGGCTCTCAGTCTGGCACATGCACGTGAGTGGCACACACACACACACACACACACACACACACACACACACACACACACACACACACACACACACACACACACACACACACACACACACACACACACACACACACACACACACACACACACACACACACACACACACACACACACACAATGTTTATTTTCACGCTCACATGATGCATAGACTCAGACTTCCTGTTTATACATGGTTACTTATACATGTGAGAGCTTTGTTCCATGTGACTGTGGTTGCGTGACAGTGAGTAACTTGTGTCTCCACAGAGCTGTCGGAGGTGTTGTGGGTGATGGTGATGCGTCTCGCCCTGCGGTGGCAAGGCTATGTGGGATCTGTGGTCCTTTTTGTGATTTTTGCCTTCTTTGCCATATTGACTGTCTCCATTCTACTGGTTATGGAGGGCCTCTCAGCTTTCCTCCACGCGCTCCGTCTGCACTGGTAAGGATGGGAGGACAAAGAAGACATTTGCCCAAAAGGCCTGGTTCTGTTCTGAGCCGCCCTAAAAAAGACCTGGAGCCGTTTTCAGATCAACACATCACATATAGAAAATTGTTTAAAGGCGAAGAGACAAAAAAATTATGAATTATTTCCAAATGTGAGTAAGAGTAATGTTATTCAAGGTATCATCATCTCAGATAAAGCGGATCAACCAACTAAATACACTTGAAGAACCAAATTAGCTGAGAAATAAGAGAAATAACCAACCTCGACCCCATGTTTATAAATGTGGGTGTGTGTGTAAATGAATGCTACTTACAAGAGCTTTTAGAATCGGTCCAGTAGATCGTCTTCTCTGGCAGCCGCGACAACAAGCTGCTGCACGGTTATGAGTGAAACTTCTCATTGAGGAACACGTGTAATGTTGCCAGACTCTTGGTAAAGACCCAGAATAACAGTTGGAGTCTCTTACTGGTAGAGAAAAAATGTGATGGAGTTGATTATGTGCTCAACAAATGTCCTGCCCTGCTGCCTTTCCTAAGGTTTCCTCCTTCAGGTACCATGAATGTGCAGAGTACATTTGATGACTCCACATTTTTTCTTATTTCTTGAATATAATTTTAAATATTTTTTGTTGCATGGTGATGCTAGAGAAAATATTACAACTTCATCAAACCTTCCCTGTGGGACAAACATTTTCTCTTTCGGTTCTTTTTTTCTTTTCCTTCATGGATTAACAAACATATCAAACCATTAAAAAAGGTCAGAACATCAGAAAATCAACAAAATGCTAATCAAAATCATATTCAGCTGTAGAATGAAGTGGACGTGATTGTTGGTCTGAGAGGTATAGGAATAAAAGTTGATTGTGTATTGTAGTGTATTACCGCTGTGTAGGTGTTATGATTTCATCTGCGTTTGTTTGGTATTTAGTAGGAATACGCAAAATCTACTGGACGGACTTCCATGAAACATGGTGGAGCTTTAACATTGCAACCTTTTTGTTTGAAGAATAATTCATGGATCTTGATGAGAAAAATCAGACATGTTTGGGGAACAGATGTTTATGGGCAAGGTGGTGCAGTAGACATCTGGATCTAGTGAATTTAAATGTGGTTTCATGCGGGGAATGTTGGGCCTTGGCAGAGGTATGTGCTCTGCTCGGTAGCATTCTACTTTGCTGTGTGTGTTGACTCTGCTTCTGTCTCTTGCAGGGTGGAGTTTCAGAACAAGTTCTACAGTGGAACAGGATACAAGCTGAGCCCTTTCTCGTTCTCCTCTCTGATCAGTGCATCAGCTCCGATATGATCAGCCAAATGATTCCTCACTATTGCCAAACGGTTACATTAACCTGTGTATTGAGCACTTGGACTGCAACACTTAAAGGATATCCCCGTCTTAACTCTGCTATTCTACAGCCTGTGGGTGATGAATAATAACAATAATCAATTACGTTTACATCACAATTATTTCTATGATGTTCATGAGCCAAAGGTACTTTCCACTCATTGCCATGTCTTCCAAGCACAAACACACAAGAGGTATTTATTGGTAGTTGACAGTTTTTCAGGTGCCTTACTGGGACAGAGTGTTTGTTTATTCATGAAGACTTTTGGATAAATGATATCATCATAAACATCATGGACATGTCTCTTTTTCTGCAGGTTTGCACTGTAAAATCCCAACTGAAATTAAAACACTTTTTCTCGCTTTATCTTACTGTTGGAAGTCACTCATTATTTTGTGTATTTAAGACTCATGAAAGAAGTTGCCAGCAATGGAAGAAGTCCGTTAAATCTTAATATTTGATTATTGGTATAAGAAGTAAAACTATACAACTAAAGCAATGTAAAGACGAGGCAGTTTTATATATGTGGCACATTTAATTATAGGTCAACTAAGAGAGCTTTAGATTGAAGTGCAAACAAGTGAACAATCAAATTAAACAATTGCTAATTATTACTAATGAGAAATTTTGCATTCATTATGATTTCATTAGCATGGTCATGTACTGTAGCTGGTTTTGGTGAAACTAAATCAAAATGTCTGCCTCCGCACCGGTGACAACCAGTGGCCAGAGATGTATGCTTTCAAGTTGTCCATCGGTCTGTAAGTGCATCCCAGTCTTGTGAACACGATATTTCAAGAACGCCTTTAGGGAATTTATTCAAATTTTGATACAAACATTCACTTGGACTCACAGGTGAACTGATTCGATTTTGGTGGTTCAAAGTTGAGGTCACATGGCTTATGGCCTCCTGAACATGAAATCTCAAGTTCACCTTTAAAGAAGTTCTTCACATTTTGACCAGTTATCACATGGACCCAAAGATGAATTGGTTCATTGCAGATTTTCCAGGATTATATCATACACTTCTTTAAAATCCTAATCTGAAGAAACTAGCTGTAATTTGCAGTAATTTTTCTCTGCCCATGAAGTGGAGGAGAGGCCCCTTTATTAAAAAACATTAAATAGATATATTCTAGAGAATAATTTTTGAAATAGTAAGTGCAGCACTTTATTTATTATAACGTATTTAAAAAAAATACAAAACCAATGCAACTGTTGTTGGTGAAGCGGAACTCAACGTTTGTGGCCGGTTGTTTCTGTAAGTGCTTCCGGTGGAGTGGCACACTGAACCGGATGTTGTCTGAAAGTCAAAGATGGCGCTGGCCGTGTCACGGTGAGTTGATGTCAAACTGCAGGAGAATCTGCGTGTTTGTAAGGACACGAGGCCTCAGAAGGTGATAATAACCAAACAGAAGCTCTATTTGAATACACGAGGGGAGGACATGGCCCTGAGCGGATTCAACCTCAGCCTGCGGCGGTTGTTCGGTCAAATTCAACAGTATCGTGTCGCCACAAGTCACACAGGTTAGTCCGCAGACTCCACTTACTGTTCACATTAGACAGTCGGTTCTTTGATGGCTGATTTAACTCAGATAACAGTTACTAACTCTGCGGCGATTGTTCTCACTGTCCACGTGTTGTCTCAGCGCGGTGTCTGAGCCAGGCGGCCCCGCAGCCGGAGCCCAGCGCGGATGAAAATCAAGCTGTGAACCCGACCTTCGTGAACAGGAACCCGCGGAACCTGGAGCAGATGGCCCTGGCTGTGAAGGACCGCGGCTGGAGCACGACCTGGCCCCCCCGGGAGTTCTACCACAGGTGTGTGTGGGAACCTTAGAGTCTGAGTGTGAATCTGTAAGGAGTGTGTGAGATAGAAAGACTGTGTGTGTGTGTGTGTGTGTCTGAGTGTCACTAACTCTTCTCTTCCTTCTTTACCTCTTTAATAATGTAATTGAGTCTCTTTAATTTTCTTATTTGCTAATGTCAGAGTATTTTTTAGGATTAGTTTTCAGTCTTGAGACAAGTTGGATGCACCTTTTGTCCGCACCAAAAGTGTGAGAGTGTCTTCACAGTATGTAAAAACTAAAACAATAATAGGGGTATTTTATTATTTGTTTATGTTTTGGGAAAAACTGCATGTCAATATGTAATTCTTTTAATTTCCCACAGGGGATTTATCAAGATATAGCTGATAATGTTTACAATATCCAGTTACCCAGTTAAATAACATATACTTGCAATAGATATACTTAATACAATACTAATTAAAATATAAATTGTTACCTATTTAAGTTTTCCTCCACCGTCAATAGTCCCCTTTTGAAACCACATCAAAATTCATCACATAGATTTTTATTTGGATCCGCACACAATCATAACTATCAGTCCCCTGAACGTGTCCGATCATTTAAAAGTGAAGATACAGGAATTATACAAAAATATCTAAAAAGCAGCCTAAAACTAGAGCGGCACTCAGTTCAGCGCATACGTCTGCCAAGGACCAGCAGTTCCCTTTATACTCAATCAAGCTGCACCAGATAAAACACACTCATAGATATAAGTCCCCCAATCTGATATTTCCCTTCAAGATCCATGAATTACTCCCTGACAAATCCATGAAAATGTGAAAAAAAGTCCTGCATCCCCCCCCTTGATCCTCACCAAAACTGAATGGCTTCTTTCCTGACCCATGCCACATCCTTCCAACAAGTTTCAGGTTATTCCATCCAGTAGCTTTTGCGTAATACTGAAGAAATGATCTACAGTCATCATTTTGATTTCAAACATTCTTCAAGCTTTGGATTTTCCTGCATCTGTTTCCTTTAATTCATTATGTTTTGTCCCGTTTCAGGTTGGTGTTTTCCCGCAGCCAGCATCATGTGACGGCGCAAGTGTTCTCCGGCAGCTCGCCTGTCCCTGTGCTGACCTGCTCAACCACAGAGTGGTCACTGAGGAAGGAGCTGGCCTCCACCAGGTGTGTGGCCACCTGTCAAGCGGTGGGCGAGGTTCTGGCGCTCCGATGTCAACAGGCCGGCATCACGAGGATGGTGTACAGGGCCATTCCCTGGACGTACCGCTCGGACGCGGTGAGAACATCAAGCATGAATTGCAGAAACAAGATGCAGTGATTCATTTTATATCGTTTTTTTTATCACCTGCTTCATTTGCCTCCTCTGGATTTCTCTCTCACACAGGTTCAGGCTTTCAGAACAGCATTGAAAGAAGGAGGAGTCACGCTCAGTGAACCCAGAAGGAAATACATCGCAACATGAGTTTAGTTTTCATCCATCCCATCTCTTGTGTCTGCTCTGTTAAGAATGACTGTACAGAAACTAAATGAGTAAATGACAATATCATGAGTGAAATCACTGGTGAAGGTACAGTTGCTTGTGCTTTGTCTCTTGTGGATAAAATGTTTGTGGACACAGAACATTTGTCCTCTGGTGTGTCATTCAATCAAGAAACAAAAAATCGGTTTGTGGAGGATGATTATTTATTTTTCACTCGTGGTGCTTTTTGTAAACAAGAGTGAGACAGTGTAGTCAGTGGAGAGATTAAATCAACAAGGCAAAGAGACGTGGTTTTAAACATACACAGAATAATAAGTCTCCAAAAAGGATCACTTAGAGCAGAGTACAGCATAGCTTGATGTTGGCTCAGGCAGTGGGAACAGTGTTGTGGGAGTATAAAGTGCATGGTGTTTTAACTAGCATGCAGATAACATGTAAAGTAAGCTGTAGCTCGGGTTCTCTGGATAAACGTCAACCCCAGCATGATGAGATACTGTTCCATATCAGCATCTAGTAAATCTGAAAACAATATGCGGAATAATTTATCCATTAAATGCTCATAAATACGTGAACACTTTGCTCTCATAGGCCTGTATAAAAACACAACATGCACCCAGTTCATCAGCAATTATCTGTGGATGCATATACTGCTTATATATATATATATGCTTTATACACACACATGCTCACATTTATACTGCAATCACACCAAGTAAGAAATAGTACAAGGTACATCCAATGTTCAGCCACCACCTCGTAGTACAAACATTAAAACACCAGTCACAGAGTTGGATTTCATTCTCAGGTTGAAGGCACTCATGCAGTCCTGGTGTTTTAAGAAAATAAAATAAGAATGGGTGACATGATACATACTTTCAATTAAATACGCTATATATTCATTGGCACATTGGAATACATTGTTTGGCAAACAGGCTTGTGCCATGAAACTGGCCCTGGTCCATAATGCACAGCTTAGACACAGTAGAACCCACACATCCGTGAGCAGCTAATGTAAAAGACTTCTGAGAGAGAGAGAGAGAGAGAGGAAATGAAGAACATTGACGACCTTGGAATGGCAGCATACAGCCTAATTTACAGAGGACAGTAATTGCATAGAGACAATGCTGAAGAAGAGGGAAAGAAAGGAGCTTGAGAAAGAGGATGGTACATGGAGGAAGAAACCGTCTATATGTGGTAGGATATGTACTAAAATTAAAAACACTTTATAAACCATAATAATACAATAATCTATCATCCTGGCTTTTACTGGTACATCAATACTGCAGCAAGATCCTTTTACCAATGGTGACCGATCAGTTCTAATGATTATGACAAGAGAAATTCAAACCATGAATTAAAAACGTTCTAAAATAATCTGAACAGTGTAAAAAACCTTGGCGTGTTACTGGAGCTCACGTTCCTTCAGACTCCTCCTCCCTCCCTCCCTCCCTCCCTGCTCTACCACTTTAGGGTGGACTCAGACTGGCGTCCGGCAGGCTGCGCGGTTCAGGTGAAACGTCCACACACGCGGTCTGGTGAGTCAGACCTCGTCGCGCAAGGCTTCTCCTGCGTTGCCCTGGAGACCGCCTCGGGCTGCCAGGAAGCTTTGAAATGAGGAGAAGAGTAGTTACATACGGAGCTGGAAATGAAAATTGGCTCTAGAGCTGCAATGAATAGTAGGTTAATCAATTTGTTTAGCGGTGGCTTTATTGATGATCCAATAATAGTTTTATTTTTCAAGCAAGACATTTTTCCAGCTTCTTCAATGTGACAATTTGTTGATTTTCTTTCTCGTATTTGAAAGTAAACTTAATATTTTTTACAGATTGACTAAACACGCAGTAAAGACATCGCAGCCAGATTAAATGATTAAGCAGTTAATTATTCAATAATTAAATCAAGCAATAGCTGCAGCTATAACTGTCAAGAGTTTGATTTAACTGAAGGCCAGAGAAATGAAGCTGTAAAAGATCAGAGCACATTAGAGTCTCAGGAAATTAAATGCTCTAATATTTCACAAGTCTTACACAACTCCACATGAGAACTTTTGGAATTCACAGTTTATCTTCTATATCTACAATTTCCTGGCACTGTCACAAAGAACTCAAAATTTCTCTTTAAATATAAAAAATCTGGAAGGATGTTAACTAGAATTACCACCAAAATCCAAGTAAACTGGACAGATAAAAACAAAGACAGATTTGACATTTGCTCATTCGTCTCTGCTCTTTGCTTCATTTACCTGCTCACGTCCCTTATCTTCAGCATCCTGTTCACTGATGGACTGCATGAGGGAGAAGAGGTTCATCCTGCAGCTGCGATTAACGCTCGAAGCGACCTGCAGGGGAGACAGAGAGAAAAAGAATATCTACATGAGTGAATGTTATCGTGCCATGGGAAGATACAGGTTCATGGTGCCAGGCAGCTTCTCGCACCTTTTCTGGTTCGTTTAGAGTTATTGTGGGACAGACAGCTGCTGGTCCCGTCGGCCCATGGTCCTGATTGGTGTCAGACGTGGGGACGGGTTCTTCAAACACCTGCGTGTGGTTCAGAAGATTAAAGACATAAAAGAAGTATCTGCAGGATTTCAAATGCTAATAACATGTTATTGTTGTGACTAATTACCGCTGCTTCCTCCTCTGAGTCATCTTTTTCTTCTGAGCAACCGGAATCTTTTTCATCTGGACTCTCTAGGTCCTCCTCATCCTCCTCATCCTCCTCATCCTCCTCTTCTTCTTCCTCCTCCTCTTCTGGCTTTCCTTCGTCGCCTCCTTCCTCTTTGCGAAGTGACTTCTGTCTTTGGTCTCTGGACTTTCTCCTCCAGAGTGCGCTGTGACGCTGCTGGCTGCAATGATGAGGAACAGACAACACAAATTTACTCCACAAGTAAATGAATCAACGTCAAAAAACGTTCACAAGCAGCCGAAAACTAATTCTAAAACTAAAACTTAACAAAAAACTTTTTGGAATATAGATCTTTGCACATTAAAAGTCCTAACAGTGTGCCTGACCTTGCGTTGAGGATGCCATCGTAGGTCAGCAGCTGCTTCAGGAAGCCATCATTGGGCTTAATGATGGCCCTGTGATCCCTGACGTAGGCCATCGCCACATCCATCGTCAAGCGCTGGTTCTTCATGACATAGGCTATCACCGTGGACGAAGAGCGAGAGACGCCCATCTTACAGTGCACCAACACCGCCTGTCCCCTCTTCCTGCAACACAGAGATCAAGAGAAAAGCTCCATCAGTGGTTTAGAGTTCTACTTGAGGTTTCAGCTTCACAGGAAATCGATTTTTCAAACACTTGATAATTAAAAGCTATGAGCTTGAGAAAAGGTGGCTGTAGATTCAGACAGCTTGAAGAAAGAGGGAAATTAAATCTGTACTGGTCTAAGTTACAAAACAGGAGGTGTTCGAGAACATTCAGCAGTAGTGGTGTAACGGGCCACAGCTGATCCCTGAACGCATGTGGATACTGCAAGTGTTCAAGGGGGAGAGACAGAGCGAGCACCAGGCAGAAAAACCTCTAACTTAGAAATCTCTTATTTTGTATCTTTTGTTGGTTCATTATGAAACTGTGGCAGGACAAACTAGAATATGGTGCGCTTCAGTCTAGATAATTAATTGGAATCATTGAAGACACAACAACAAAAAGCTTGATTGCTCATTTTGTACTTCTATTTATAAAGGAAATATCAAATATTTTACTTTAAATTATTATTTAAACATTGAACAAGTGGAATGTTGCAAAAGTTCTTATGTTGTTATAGTTTATGTTCTTTAATAAATAGAAAGCAACGTTATATTTGTCTCGATTCTTTTTGCAGATCTGAAAAATGATCTGATCCGTGACTAAAAACCGTAACACCCCTAGTCGGCACAAATGACCTATTTCCCTTTTTGACTGAGTTTCAGGTCAGAACAGTCACAAACATATAAACATGTTCGTCTGATGATTTAGCATTTCTGCATGTCATGTGGTTGCTGCCATACTTGTGGTAGCAGTGTGATTGTCAGGGCAATGCTTTTAGACACGTGAGTCTTCTTATGTGTGCACGGTTTCAGGACTACCTTGCAGCGTTGATAAATTTGTATGTGTCCGTCCAGTAGGGGAGCAGGTCGGTGGCTTCGACATCGTACACTCTGATGTTCATGTACTTGAAGGACTCTGGGAAAAAGTTGTCAATCTCTCTCGTCACATTCAGAATGTAGCCGACACTGAAAGACATATAGACGCAGAGTCAGAGCAGCGGCAGTGACTGAGGAAAACACAATTCAGAGTTAAAACAATGGAAACTCCAGCTGATAACTAGGATACAAAGAGCTTTAGAATATGTTGCACTGACTTGTTTTTCTGCAGCTCCTCAAAGTTAGCGGCGTTCCACTCAGAGCCCTGAAACCAGATAAAGAAGGAGACGTTCAACTGAGGGCAGAGAGGAGGAAAAGAGAAGGGCCAACACAGCCATCTTCCCTTTCACTGTCGACACATGTCTGCCACAAAGAGGAAGTTACAGTCACTTACAACATCCTGGTGAAAGCAACCACCAAACACCAAATACACTAACTTACACAAAGCCTTCTGACCAACATCTTAGGAGCTGAGCTACCACTCACCAGATAAAGAAAGTCCAATATTTTAGAGGGTTTGTCCATCTGAGCCATGGTGACCAGGATCTCATTGTCAATGTACTCCTTGTAAGGTCTCATATCGAAGCCGATCCTCGACTCTAGACTAGTATGCACCTACAGCAGAGCAAAGCAAAGATCAACACAGGTTTGCAAACATCCTCTTGTTAATATTTGACGGATTCTCTTCTGCAGCCCTGCTACAGAAGTTCCCACTTCCTCATCTGCCCAAGTCTCACCATTTTAGACGTGAGGTTGTCCAGGTCTTCGGTCCTCATAATGTCTCTCAGGTTCTCTTTGATCAGCATCTCGTTCGAGAGTCTGTCTGCCGAACTACCCAAACAAGGACAAGTCAAACTTTTAGTACAGATTGTCAGGTGTGCATGAGCAATAAGAACAGATGACAACTTTAATTTTATTTACACATTTATAGCTACAGGCAGACGAACGTAGCGGAGAACATTTGTTCAAGTACAATACTTGATACACAGTTAGGAGGTACTTACTTTGGAAATAACAACTATAATAGTGGTTATCCTCTATAACAGTACAGGCCTGGTGGCATGAACCCCAGCTAGGCCCAAATATTTTTAATAACAAAAAAAAAAAAAAGGGTTGCAGTAAGATTTCCTTTTTTAAATTTTATTTTATAGTGTATAGTTTTATTTACATGTTTCACCATGTGCAGCAATGAATCACGCTCGCTGTCTTCATGATGTGTAGTTAAAGGTTACACAGCTTATTTTGATACAATTCCAAATTCTCTGTCGTTTTTGATGAAAGTTACGTTTTTTTTGCTCTCTGCTTACGTGTTTCTGAGTGTCCGAGTGTTTTTCAGTTTTATGCACCGCTCTTAAACTGGAGTGAGAAATACCAGGCCTGAGAACAATTCTAAGAGAAACACTGTAGGTAGAGCGATAATATTGAACTTAATTATTAACTAATTAATCCACTTTATTTATCTGAGAGCAGTTATAGCAGGTATATAACATAACACTCACATGGTCCTATTCAGCACTTTTACTTTACTTTTCAATTATATTTTGCTGATAATACTTTTGAACTTCTGCTTATGTTAGACTTTAAAAGCTGGACTGCCTGAAGTGGAATATGTTGTATTTCTACTTAAGTAAAAGATCTAAATACTTGATCCACCACTGGCAGCAGGAGCTCACTTAGTTTCGATAAGAGCACTGCACTGTCATTTAGAGGAAACACCTCTTACCTCTGTCCACTAACGTCCTTGCGGACTGACTCCAGATCGTCCATGGCCTCCCACTCATTGAGGCAGAAGCGGTCTGACTCGATGTGCTTGTGGTAGTGCTGGGCCCATTCCAGGCCAGAGCCTGGGATCAACACTGCCTTGACCGCCCGCTCGCAGCAGCCGTGCAACGCCTGCAGCACTGACCTTATGTTGGTGGGGAGGGGTAGAAGGAGATAATGTCACGAGGTACTTTTGGATGTGTGGTGCTGGATTCCATTAGAGGTATATTCATGCTTGGTGTGAACACCTGAGTGTCAGTATTTTACTCACCACATGGTCTGCATGGAGACAGGCTTAAAGATCCTGGTCTCTTCTGCTGATGTCACGCTGAAACCACTGAGGGACAAAATCAAACATGAGGTCCGATAATTAAGTCAGGGGAACAGAAAGTGAAAGAGAAGAAAGAGAGAAGAGGAAGTCACACTAATAAGAAGCTTTGTGAGCATTTCTACAGAGCAAACTGACACACGCTCAATTATTTTTAGTATTGAATTCTGTTATTATTCAGTGTAAATGAGTGGTTGTTCTAGTGAGGAAAGGAAATGTGAGGACAGTGAGAGAGAGAGAAGTTAGCACAGTGGGAGGTGCGATCCAGCCTGATGAGGGTGAACATGGCAGCTAATCAAAGCGTCTCGTATCGGTAACATTCAGTGGGTGATGGCGGATTAGTTAAAACATGGCAGTAGACAGCAGAGCCACAGCACTGAGTCACTGCTTTTAGACTGTAAACTCGAATCACACCAGAACTGCAGTGGATACTTAGGGGTTCTGGATGAACTACAACACAAACAGGGAGTTTATTTACCAGACCTTTCCTCAGCTACACTGTCAGCTATAGACCGAAGCCAAACATACTTCACTTTCAAAAACACATGAGCTCCATGATTATACCAGGGTCTTAGTGAGTGATAGGAGCAGTCGTAATTTATGGAGCATGCTTCAACTCCATAAATAGAGTCATTACTCATTCTCATTATCTCTGGCCAGAATCCCAGGCATCGAGCTGCACCATCTGTGCCCCAGCCTCCCAAACCCATTGCTTCTGCTTTGAAATCTTTTACTCAATCATCATCCCCCCTTTTGCGAAATGTTTAATCCAAACGTTTCTTACCCGTCTCCATCCAGATACACCTGCATGTCGCTCCATATCGGCAGAACCAAGCCGATGGTGCACCGGTCACTGCAAAGAGCCAGTGGGTACACAGAGACTCAAGGCAAGGAACAAAGTTTAAAACGTCAAAGCTGTATCAGAAGTTGTTAACCAAATGGATGTTTGCTCATCGTGAAAAAGTGCACCAGCATTCTGGCGACACACACCTGTCTGAGTCGGGGAAATCCATCCCCAGCAGGATGCTCTCCTGTTTGCTGCCGAGGGTGGAAACCACGATCAGATACCTGACTCTGCTGGGGTTCATGGACTCCAGCTGCACCGCCTGCATGGCAGAAAACAAGAGCGGCAGAGAGACGGAGGATGTGTGAGACAGAAAGGAGACAAGAGGTAAACGCAACAGGTCTGATGCTCTGTAAACACCGTGTGTCTGTGCGACATGTTGCATTTTCTTCTGAGGTCCGGAGTCCCCAATTAATCTCACAAAACCTGGCTGATTATACACAGAGAAAATATCCTGTGCCTCTATTTTCTTTGGCCTTCTTGAGAAAATTAAAAGCCAAGGAAGTCAGTGTTGTGTTTACAGAGAAACCCAGACACTGGCTGTGGTCCACTTAAAGAAACAGATCTGTGTTTTTCTTATACTGCGTATGTGTCTTGAGGAGCAAAATGTTCTAAACTGCTAAACTGGTGAGCACACAGCTGTTAATGGCTATATAACAGTAAAGTTTGCATGTGGCCCCTTTAACCTGAGATCGGATCTGATTCCTATCGTGCGTGAGAAGACGAGGTCTCACCAGCTGGATGGTATCCTCTGGCCTGAGCTGCTCAATCATGGCGTGGAGGTGTCTGTGCCGTGTGTTTGACGTTCCGCCTTCTTGCTTCGTGGGAGAAGTTGGGGTGTGAGAAGTCTCATTGTGGGGGTCCTCGCCCTCGCCCTCTTCCAGCAGAAGCACCGCCCCTTTAACAAGGGCAAAGCTCTCCCTGAGACGCATACACATCAGTTAGTTAAACGTCGAGCAGCAGGTTATCATTCTGTTACGAGGGTCATTAAATGTCACTTCAGAGAGGACGAGGGTTCACATCTACCTTTTCTGCAGTCTCCCTCTTCTTTGGAGGCTTTCATCCTTTCAAAATAAAATAAACCACGACAAAGACACACCAAGAAGGAGAATATTAATATTTGATCTCTGATGTGTTCGTGTGTAATTCTACTAACCTAAACAATGCTAAATCATTTATTTAATTGATGATGATTTTTATTATTCTATTTCATTTCTTTACGCTCCAGCAGACTGAAGTTTCTCTGGAGCTGGTGCTTTACAATTATGAACAAATGCACATTGCCAAGAAACATGGAAGCAGATGCTTGGGTTGCTGTAATACGCTAATTACTATGAGTACATGCTGATCACTGATCACTGATTCTAATGCTCCCGCAGGGTCACATTTCTAACTCTTCAAACACTATGACAAGCTTTCTGGGAGCACCAGCAGCAGTGCGTGCAATGTTTTTCCTGTTGAAAGTGCTGACACATATGGCAGGAAAAACTGTTCAGTCATTTTCTCGGGTGAAATGTGGTGTGACACAGATATGGTGCAGTGGAAGACATACACAAAGAGTGACATGTGAGTAGAAGGAAGAGGATACTGAGGGGTGAGAAGAAAAAAACGAGATTAGCAGTGAAACTATAGAAGGTAAGAAGAAGAAATGCAATGCGGGGAGGGGGGGAAGAAACAAGAGAGAAGTAGCAGCAGTAGTTAAGGGTTTACGGAGACAGCGACTTTACCTGTTACGCAACTGACAAGTCCAGACAGAGTCAAGAAAAGAAAACAGAAATGTAAGAGGAGAAGTGGGCAGGAGCCAGGAGAGGAACGATGAGGAGTGGAAGAAGATAAAAAGAGAGAGCACACGTTAAGATAGTAGAGTCGATTCGATTCAGTGACAAAATATGCAAATAAAATGAGACCTGGACCCACAGTCAGGTCATGTATGATTTAGTTGGCAATGATAAACACCGGAAGAAAAGAACAAGCTTCTGACGTAAAGTTAAACCAGCTTAACAGAAGAATGACAGGATGAGAAGAGATAAAGTTACTGACAGAGCCTGGTGATGAAGTGTTTGTATGATTTGAACAGATTTGGACAGACAGTGATTCAATCATCTCTTGACACTGCTCTAATGACTGTGAATGGGAGCTTTAAAAAAAATCAATTTTGCTGACCACAAATCTGTGGCAAATAGAGCCTATCAGTGCAACCACAACCCCGGCAACACCTGAAAAACCAAACAGCCTCTTTATCATTCAGGCAAATACAGAGAAGATACCCAGAAAAGGACACATTCATGAACAAGGGTCCAGCATGAGCAGCTCATATAGTCCTGGATCACTACTGAAGCGAAAGGTAACCTTCATATGTGAGGGTATGAGGCAAAAAACAAGGCGTGGAGACGGGTGGACTCACTGGAGCCGTGGAGAGGGATGGAATCCTGTGCAGGGTCAACAGAGCCATTGCACTAAACCCACTGTGGCTGGCAAGCTCAGACAGGCTCTGCAGGTTCCTCAGCCAAACGTGTGCAGTGGGTGGGGTGACGCTGGAGGGGTTTTCTGCAAATGAAAGGAACATTTGGGTTTGATTACATCCAGCCAAAAAACAAGCAGTGCACCGGGGAAAGAAAACAAAGAGCCTGAGGACACTGTGTGTGTGGTTTCCATTTTGACCAGATATGGTTTAAAAGAGTCTCAAAACATGACATAGGAAGGACGTGATCTACGATGTCACTTTTCAACCATGACCAATGCAGTCTTGAGATCCCTCCCCCCGGCAGCTTGACACCCATTCCTACTATAACTCATGTGACCCCCTCCCCCCAACGACTCACATGATTGGCGGCTGGGTCAGACGTTAGCGAATCGATATCAATATCATCAATATCATCAATATCATCAAGTACTGTCTGTAATAAGATCAAAGAACATTTAATCTAGAAGAAGAAGCTAGAAATCTAGAACATGTCACAATATGATGTTATTACATATCAATACCAACATTACATGGATTGTGATCCACAATTTAATCCATACCCTGACTCAAAAGGTAGAATTTATTATTCATTACACGAACAGAGATGAAACTGCTTTGTCTATATGCTACATTATTATGTAATAAAACCAAAAAGGCATGAAATACTAAAAAATAACTTATTTGAATGAGACCAAATGCTGATAATGCAGTCCCTTGTGGTGTTGGGAGAGGACTTGACTCTTATTGTTGATGAAGTTGTCCCGAATTGAAGGATGCGCCTCGGGCTACGGGCTCAGGTCGTTGAGTGCGGTGAAAATCGACCGTTATAAATAAAGTAAACGACCAAACCAAAACGAGTCCGTTCCACAGACACATCTGAGCACAGCTCACCACTGTTGAGAGTCAGCACGACGCGAACTCGGCTGAAGACGCCTCCATTATAAAAGCAGATGTGTGATAAGGCTGCAGCTCGTTTTAAAACAGGGACTTTATGCTATGAAACCACGAAGAGGTGAAGTGTTGGAGCGACTATACGAGACCGTAGACTCTAAATGTATATATTATACACACACATACATATCTGAGTGAGCTTCAGGAAAACAACAACAGGCTGCTGGAGCCAACTCGGAGCTAACAGCTGACGCTACGTGTTGATCCGCCGCTGCGAACAGGACGACGAGGATCAATAACGAATAACCGAAGTGATAAAAGACAAAGTCGTCACCTCGTCCACACTCGGCTCCCCCCTGTCTCCGTTTCCTGCTTCGGCTCCTGCTTGTTGGCAGCGACAGCTCCCGGTATGTTCCGCCCTCGCTTCGGGTCCAGGGAGAAGACTTCACGGTGAACAGCGGCTTCCCCGGCGGAGGAGGAGGAGGAGGAGGAGGAGGAGGAGCGGCCGGAGGCGTCACACGGACAAACACGTCCGGCTACGTCGACGTCCTCCCGCAGCGGAGACTCGGGAAAGGTGAGCTCGAGTTGAACCATTGATCCGAGTGAGTTTGATTCCAGAGAAATAAGAAAACACAAGTCTGTGGTTTGTGGAAACACGGTCCAGCTTAAACATTGACGCGCGTCTACTCCGGGTGTTACGGTCCAGGTGCTTGGAGCAGAAATAAGAAAAGACTCGAAAATAAACGTTGAAAGTTTAATTTCACTTATTATGGACATTTGATTTGATTTACACACAAACACATTAACACGTTTTATGAAATGGAATATTACATATATGTGCTTTATAAAGAGAATTAAAGAAAAAATGTTCATTATATCTCATAAAACATATAAAACATATATTGCTCTTATTGAATATTATTTTAAAAGAATCCTTAAGAGGTGACAAAGCATTCTCACCTCACTCTGGTTCATGGTGACTCCCACTGTCTGCATGTCAAGTTTCAGAAGATTTTACTGTAGAAATATTGAGAAAACTAAAGGGAAAGTCAGCTCAATTTTCATTATGGCACTCATAATCTGCTCCTATTAAATATGGATTAAAAAAACCCTTGAGAGGTGACACAGATATTTCACCTGACTCTTGTTCATGGTGACTCCCACTGTCTGCATGTCAAGTTTCAAGATAATCTACTCTAGAAATCTTGAGAAAAAAAAAAACACTTAATACTTCTCATAGCATCAGCGAGGCAACAACAACGACCCATCTCAAGTCTTTTCACAGCTCAGTTACAACAAAATTTGTGATTCATGAAAACACAAGTATCAGTAGTTTAGGTCAAAGTCACACATGTGATATCTGTCAGAGGAACAGATGTTTATTTCTCTATGTTTCTTTGAGAACCAAAGACTTGAGAATACTGTCAACAAATATAAACAAATATACAGAAATCTAAATGTATTGCTCCTTACTTTTTTGATTTATGCCTATTAAGAGCAAAAAACTTTTCGGATTATATAGGAATATAATGTATGAATCTATAGATCTATACATACATACATACGTGCACCTTTAGCACCAAACAGTAGGGGGCAGCAATGCGCAATTGAGGCGTCTAGCCCACCTGGTGCTAGGAAGAAGAAGAAGAAGAGCTATCAGTGAACCTGGACGAACTGTGAACTTTCCTGTCAGACTCTGCTCTTCGGTCCGGACACGATTTATCGAAGTGTGATGAAGGCAGCTGGAAAACTCATGAAGGTGTTCGTGACGAGGAGGATCCCTCAGGAGGGGATGAAGCTCCTGTCTGCGGCCGGAGAGTAAGAAGTGTCTCTGTTTGTTCTGAAAGGAAGCCTCTGAAGGACGTACCTCTTTCAGCCACGTTTCTTACAGGCTTCATGTGTGTATTCACCACCGTTGTTGTGTGTGCATGCAAACAGGTGTGAAGTGTCTCAGTGGGACTCGAGTGAACCAGTCCCAAGAGCCGAGCTTCTCAAAGGCGTTGAAAGGGCTGACGGTCTCCTGTGTATGCTGACAGACAAGATCGATGCTGAGGTCCTGGATGCTGCAGGTCACCCCCACATCTCTCTCTCTCTCTGTGTGTGTCTGTGTATATGATGTGATTTCTATGACTGTGTGAATTTTGGTGCAGCTTGATATAATTTTATGGCTCTTGGGACCTGTTGAATGTAAGAGCTCTGCTGATTGTCGTTCTAGTTCAATATGCTTTCACTATTTCAGCTTAAATTAAACAATTTATCAAAACCAGAAGCTGTCTGATCAAATGAACTAGTGTCTACATCTGTCTCTGATTACAGGACCAAACCTCAAAGTGATCAGCACCATGTCTGTAGGGTTCGACCACTTGGCTGTCGATGAAATCAAAAAACGGTAGGTTACATTAACAAACTGCAGCTTATGCTGTCAAAACCCAGCTTTGACTAATAGACCAAAGTGTCACACGACCTCTGAAGTGCTAGCGCTGTGTGTTTTCCCCAGCGGTATACGTGTTGGATACACTCCGGATGTGCTGACCGATGCCACAGCTGAACTGACTGTGGCTCTGCTGCTGTCCACTGCTCGCAGATTACCAGAGGGAGTGGAGGAGGTCAAGAAGTCAGTCTCACAAAGTTACACATTGACTCATATCAGCAGTGTTTTCTTTTGATTGTGATTGTGTTTCTGTTATTTTTTAAGCTAAAAGTACAAGTAATTACTTAAACTGGCACAATGGTCAAACTATGTTTGTGTTGCTCTCTCAGTGGTGGCTGGAGCTCGTGGGACCCGATCTGGCTGTGTGGATATGGTCTCTCTGGCAGCACAGTAGGAATCATTGGACTCGGACGCATTGGTAGGCTTACGATTTCTTCTCTTACTTTGGTATATGGCTACATTCGATAACTAACTGTAACCTCAACTAACTAGCAACATGTGTTATTCAGGTATGGCCGTTGCTAAGAGACTCATGCCCTTTGGGGTGAAGAGGCTGCTCTACTCTGGGAGAACAGCCAAGCCCCAGGCTGCAGAGGTGAATGGAGAATTTGGTAAGAGTAATGAGAGAAACTTAAAAACTGTGAAAATCGTATCTAAAATTGTAGGATTCAAAATAAATAGTTTTTTAACTTCTTCTCTTTGTTGAACAGTTCCTCTGGACACACTTGTGCCTGAGAGCGACTTCATAGTTCTTACCTGCTCCCTGACTCCAGAAACCCAGGGGCTGTGTGACAAGGCCTTCTTCAGCAAGATGAAGAACACAGCAGTCCTCATCAACTCAAGCAGGTAGACTTTAAGAGTAGTTTCCAGTTAGGCTGTGGCGTTATGTATTTTGTTCTCACCGCAGTGATGAAGCAACATATTTCCAAGGTTTGGCGGAGATGACGGTAATGAGCTCAATCCCGCAGTGGGAATCACATGACCGTGGTATTGCAGTGGTATATGAGCCCATATCTCACTTAATTGGGATTTGAGAAACCTGAAATTTCGGTTTCATGTTTCTCATGTGGCCACATCGGCATAAAAAATGAAATGGACTTTTAGTGGCTTTAGATTATTGTCATATCTCTATGACACCAGCTCTGTTTGTTTGTAAAAGACATGAGGATGACAACATGGTGAATTATTGGATTTAGGGGGACTGTGGTGAACCAGGACGATCTGTACGAGGCTCTGAGCAGTGGACAGATAGCTGCCGCTGGAATGGACGTCACAACACCCGAGCCACTCCCAACAAACCATCCCCTTCTAACACTCAAAAACTGTGGTGAGTAGAAATTTCGGCTCATGATTTGACAAAAAAATGCGGACGAGGAATTTTGCCCTGATTCTCCATTTTTATGGTACCCTGTGTCCTCTTTCTTCTTGTGCAGTGGTGTTGCCGCACATCGGCAGTGCCACCTACGCCACAAGAGGTGTCATGTCAGCGCTGACGGCGCAGAACCTGCTGGCTGGATTACGGGGCACAGAGATGCCCAAAGAACTCGTCCTCTAGAGTCTGAAGCGGAGCCGCTGTGCCTCCTCTGATGCTGTGCAGACGTCAGGAAACAGAAACGTACGGATGTGATAATAGTTCTGCCTCGATAGTTTCATTTGATTCTGTCACAATAACACAGAAGTGCACTTTTAGGAAGGAAATGCTTCGTGCAAAGTTTAGTCCTTTCAGCTAGCAGCACTCCTTAACCTTAGTTTTTATGGTAAGAAAATAGTTTGCATTGAAGGTCTTTCCTTCAAAATAGAATGTTTTTCTCTCTCATTCTAAACACGGTTCTTGCCATGAAGATTAGAAATACATTTGTTGGTCTGCACTTTAACCTGATGACGCTCCATATCAACACTCCTGCTCTGGTTTTTCTGAAGAATAAAAACGTATCTTTCAGTAGAATTGTAACGTTTTGTGCATGTCTTAAAAAATATCCTTGTGCTTGAAAAAGATCAATAAAAGTCACTGAGTGCAATTCTTTATTTTCTCATCACTCTTAATTTTAGTGACATCAACCATGTTATTCTTTGAGAATAGTTTCAGTGCATTCACATTGGTTTGGCTACATCTTATGTTTCACTTGTGGGGAAAAAAACAGCTTGGTTGATAACATAACAAATAATTAAATAACTACATAACCAAATTGTTTTTTGATTTCATGGAACAAGTGTTTTTGAGATTCATAAATAATCAGATTCACAGTGTACATTATTTTTCTTCCTCTAGCAAAGAGGTCAGAGCAGTGGTTCTGGGAACGACTGCTCGTCTTTCCAGTTCACACACGTGTTCTTAGAGTGCTTGTACAGGTGGGACGACTGGCTGAAGCGCTTGCCGCACTTCGTACAGGGGTAGGGCTTTTCTCCCGTGTGGACACGAATGTGCTTCTTACAGTCAGTCAGGTTCATGAAGGTTTTGCAGCAGATGCTGCAGGCGTATTTCTTCTCCCCTTCTACTAACAGCACATGGTCCTCGGCTGCCGCCTTCTTGCACTTGGACAGAACATCATCTGAAGCTCTGGTTAGAGGTGGCCGATCAGCAGCAGCATCCCCCGCTGATCCAGAAGAGGAGGAGGAAGGATCTGCGCCGGCCTCTGACCCAGGCACCACTTTGGGAGCAATGCGACGGAAGGTTGTCGCACCTGAGCCTGTCCCACCTCTAGAGGTTGAGGGTGGGACGAGGGAGGCTTCCAAACTGAGGCCGGGTCTGATGCCGCTTAGAAACCCTGCTAAAGAGTTCTGGGTGGGCTGCAGGATGAGCGTGTCGCTAAAACCAGAGCTCTGAGTCGGAAGAAGCTGCTGCAGAGGGACAGAGGTTACTGGAAAAACAAGAGAGGAGGAGGAATCAGAGGACTGAGCAAAACAGATGTTTGCCTCTTCTGAGATTTGACATGGTTCACCTACATTTCCAGCTGCTGCAGGAGCATCGCTGGCGGCGGTGGCGGCTGCAGTGGCAGCAGCTGTTAGACTAGCGAGGCTGTCTTCTTCTTCCAGGGCTCCCATTACACTGTCAGCGCTGGGATTGAGGAAGCAGGAGAAGGCCAGCTCTGACAGGCTGTCCAGGCCTTCAGCGTCCTCACACAAATCCCCATCGTCCCTGTGTGTGTCAGTCTGAAGATCTGTGCACAGCTGAGATTGTAAAGAGACAACACCACCCACTGCTTGGTCGGCTGCAGTGGACATTTTCTCATCATTTACTTCTGCGTTCAAATTGTCTGTGCAGTCTAGTGGTGGAGGTGGAGGAGAATCTAGATCTGGGGAGTATGAGCTTAGATTTTCCTTTTTCACCTCCATCATCTCCATCTTTGGCTCCTCTGCCTCTTCCTCCCCTTCTTCTCCCACCTTTACTTTCACCACCGTGTCTCCATCTGTATCTCCATCCTTCTTCCACGCCCCCGCACCTCCCGTGCTGCTGTCCGACTGGCTCGGAAGCTGGATCTCCTCTGACTCTCCCTTGGTTGCTTCGTATTTCTCCTCCACCTCCTCATCCCCTTGGTTCTCCAAAAGTCCCTCAGCTGTCCTCAGGCGGTCTCGGGACAGCAGATCCTCTCCTCCATCCTCTGCACTGACGGTGCTTCTGCTGGTCACAGTGGGAGAACACTCCTTGTAGTTTCCCTCAGGTATTCTGCAGCTTCTCTTCCTGCTGCTGAGCCTGTCCTCAAGTGACTTCCTTTTATACCTCGAGGACTGTGCTGCTGCACCTGTCTCGCCATTGACTCCCCTGACCTCCCCCATCGATTGGCTGACCTCAACTACCTCTCCATCTTCATCTGAGTCCTCCTCCATGGCAGACGAGACCAGTTGAAGGGAGGACGACCTCTCGGCCTGTGAGGAGGGACACTGCTGCTGCTGCTGCTGTTGCACTGACCTCCATCCTTTAGGCGGCGAGGCAGGGAAGTTCTTCCTGGACAGGTGGAGCTTGCACGCCTTCACCACAGTGTTCAGATGGAGGTGCGAGGCGGCCAGCAGCACGTCCATCACGTTGGAGGCTCCCAGGGAGAGGGTGGAGGTGTAAATCATGTCCAGCAGGGTGGAGAAGGCCTCGGGGGTCACCACCTCTGGATCCAGCTCTATCACACTGGGGCCTTCCCCTCTGTCGACCCCAGCTCCTCCAACCTCATCTGCAGCGTCGCTGGAGCTCAGGAGGGCTCTGAAGTGAGAGCTGCATGCTGCCAGGATGGAGCGGTGAGCCTGGAAGCTCTGGCCTCCCACAAGCACCACACAGTCACACAGCTGAGCGTGCAGGCGCTGGTGGTTGAGCTGCTGGAAGATGTGCTGGAAATGACCTGGGAAGTCCATGGTGTCCGGGGGGAGGGGAAGGGAGGGGAGGGGAGGGGAGGGGGGAGCTGGTTGTGGTGATGCTGGTGACACAATGAAGGTCACTGACAGAAGCAGCGCGAGGAGACGCTTCTCATCATCCACGTCTCATGTGCTGAACTCGGCATCAGGGCGGACAGCAGCCTCCCTCCCGGCGGATGCGCATCTGTCTGCTGTGTCCCGGAGACGCTCCAGAGTCTGGGCGGGCCCGCTCCAACTATGACGCGGAGAAATGCGACTCAGACTCGGGCTTTGTCTCCAGCAGCAGCCGCTCTCTGTCCGCGCAGCTGGTCCTCTCTCACTGCTGCAACTTAAACACTGTAACTGTATCTATCCCCGTAGTTACTGGTGTGAATAATTCATCCCGCTCTCACAGCCATGTTGCATCCTGCGTCCTTTGTCGACGGCACCAGCAGCAATTCTTACAATAAAACATCGCCCCCAGGCGGTTATCTCTTGAAAGTGCACCTCATTCTCTCTTACTCAGCTCAGTTTATTATTTTACCACCACACCTCACTTAGATTTGTTTACTTAACTAAATGTCCTCTTTTAAATCTTTGACTTAACTTTTTTTTTTGGATCTCCTGCCTTCAATTTAGGAGTTTTAACTTGTAAAGCACATTGTTTGTTATAAAGGTGTTATATAAAGTTTGTTTTAGTTACATTTTAACTATGGTACCCTGCCAGTCAGAGTAAACAAATTTTGGTTCATCGGAAAATATATGGAGGTTAATCACCCTTCTCCGAAGACAACCAATCTCTCAGTTCGTCTCTTCATCCATCCATTTCCTATATTATGGTCAATTGTAAAATATTATGGTCCAATAAAACCTACCCCCAGCGCACATGTTCCTGGACTGTGGGAGGAAGCTGGAGTACCCAGAGAAAACCCACTCAAACACTGGGAGAGCATGAAAACTCCACAGAGATCCCCCCCAGCCGATCTAGGATTTTGAGAGTAAAACTAAAATGATAATCAATGCCTGGCAGAGTAGTGTGGTGAAACTCCTGTTGTGCCGACAGTTTCCATATCTTTGAGAACATAACAGCTACACATATTTAAACCATTTCAACATTATTTCTCTTTATTGCAAGATGCAGCAGCCCTGCACATTGTCACACACTGCATTTAACAATGATCACAACTTATTTAACAAAAAACACACAAAATAATAGACTTATGTTTACAACATGACTAGAAACGAGAACAGGTTTGTTTTCTGTCACAGTGATGGACTGACGCTGGTCGTCTCACAGGGGGGGAGGGATGCTGCCCTGGCCCCAGCTGTCTGCTCATGATGAAGATGATGATGATGGTCCGTGCTCCGTCTCCGACACAGGAAACTCGTAGTGGGTGGAGGAGAGAAGAGGTCATCAGCTCCATTCATATGCTGTCCAGCTTCTTTAGCACATATGGAGCTGTGCGTGAAGGAAACACAGATTATTAGACTGTTGAAGTCCAAACAAGCAGAAGCAGCTTATCGTCGCTATGCAGCATCGCACTGAGACCAACTACCTGATGGTCAGTCAAACTAAGCTACTTTACACATTGTCATCATTGTATTTTCCTTTGTTTTTATTCGATTATTTTACACAGTTCCATCTACTTCACTTTATTTCCATTTAGACTTATTGTTAAATTTGTATCTCTTTACTGCTTTATTCTACTCTTTTTATTCTCTTTAAACTTGTTTTAAACTGTTCTGTCTGATTATAAATTGTTTAGTTTTAATGTTGTTTTTGAAGCACCTTGAATCCACCCCTGTGTATTTACATGTGCTTTATAAATAAAACAGTCTTGCATTAGAAGAGACACAGTGACACAGAACTGTAGCATCGTGTGTGAGTGCAACATTTATCAATGTAGTGACCTTTATGATTTGGCTTTAACTATCATCCTCTGAGAAATACTGTACTGTCAATCAAAAAACCGCCCTAAACCAACATGTCCGCTTCTTCCAGCACATGTTCTGAATATCAACTGCATGAAGAGACCAAATATGAAGTAAATACCACCGGAGTGTTAATATTATCAGTATGAGGCTACACGTCAATGTCACAGGTCCGAACTCACTGGCTCTGAGGAGAGCGACGTAAAGAAGAAAGTTCCTCAAAGACGACATGACGTCCTGACGCATCTTCTTCTTCATCTCTTCCGGGTCCATTTTAGGTCCGAGTCCTTCCAGTTTGAACATGATCGCTTCTGTTTTTACCGGTTCTTCAATCCGCCGAACGTGTTGAGAGAAAATTCACCGTCTCTGGAGCGTGGATGAAATAATCAAGGAACCGGAAGGACGCAATAACCGGAAGTAGGTTGTACGACGACGGCACCCACCGAGGGACAAACCGCACGAACAGGCCAGAGAGGCAAATATTAAATGTAACAGTGGTAGGTGTTATGATTGTATTATTACTGTGTAGTTATTGTCTGTAAATGTTTTCTAATTGTATCTCTTGTTTGAGCAGGTTCATTTATTTTGTGGCTCATATATTTACTGTTCTAAAGAGAAGAACAAATAGTGCTGCTCAATTCTAGCTTATGGCATTTAGTTGTTATTTTTAACACATTTTAAGATTTCTGTGTAATACGTCTGAGGAGTGAGGACAAAACTATTTTATTGTTGAGGAACAATGAATACTTAATTAAAAAATATATATATATTTTAGGCTTTGGGCTTTGGGCAGTTAACTTCCCCATTGACTTTCTGTTTATGGACTTTAATGCAGGGCCCCTCAGCAAGACAGGCACCAGTGCAGGAGCCTGGTGATCCCTTAAGACTCCTGAACATTTAATTAGGAATTTAATTAAATTACCAAAAATAACTACTGTAACACAATCAATTATTAAATTTATCAAAGAAATTATTATTAAATCAACGCACCAAATTACTATTCTGCTATTTAATACTTAATACTATAAGTTATTATGATTATGATTATCATTATCATCATCATCATAATTATTATTGTTGTTATTATTATTATTGTTGTTGTTATTATATTAAAGTATAAATGATCATGTAAAAGTCGTGCATTTAAAATATAAAAGGTTGTAAAGTATGAGCATCAATGTATATATAAAAAGTACCAATAGTAAAATGACTCATAATAAATGGTAGTTGTAGAATAAGAAGAATTCTGGCAAATAACAATTCGGTTTATTAATTTGCACCATACATTGTAATATAATAATGAAACAAGACACATCAGACTTCAAAATTAAAAAAATGCATGTCAATGAAGGTAAACACAAGGTGTTTTTATTTAAAACAGTGCCTATAATTGTAAATTAGCAGGTTACAAAAAAATTGAATTGCATCATAAATCATAACATTATTATTATGATATTATATATATCATTATAGTAGTAGTAGAATAAGAATAATTCTTTATTATTATGATTATGATTGACTCATTGACCTTGTGGAGGAGGTTCCTCCGGGCAGACAGTGGAGGAGGAGGAGGAGGAGTAGAGACGGACGGAGGGAGGAGGGTGGGGGGTTATTTCTGAGCTCAGGGCCGAGGATTAGAGAACAGTCCCAGCGCGATGACAGCATCCAGCACATAGCCAAGCCCCCTCCTCCTCCTCCTCCTCCCTCACACACACACACCATCACACATCAGCACCACCATCCGGGAGGACGCCGCGGACACATACGTGAGAGACAAACATCAACCTGGTCTGATCCGCGGGACACATCGTGTTTTTCGGGGAGGAGGGTGGGCAGCCCTCCCTGACTCCCGGTCCGCCCGTCTCCTCCTCACTCCACGAGGTGAGTCCTCTCGGTGTTTCCCGGTGTTATTGTCTGATGGAGGAGCTGCACCTTACATCCCCCCTCCGCGTAATCTTTAGCACAGCGAAATGACGCTGGGCTGATGCTGCTGGTGGTGGTGTCCACCGGGCTACACCCGTGTGCACGGAGGAAGGCGATGGAGAGATTTAAATCCGATTAAGATTATAAAGGACGCAACAAAAGACTGACCTTTTTCCCCCTGTCTCTTTGTTTAGCCCCGTGGTTTGGCTGGCATGGCCGCGGCCGCCGATCCAACTTGCTGCGCGACCAGTGTAATGGGAATATTGATTGTTTTAAACGCCTTTGTGACGCTTCTCTGAGCAGCGGACACGTCCGATGTGTGGCTGGTTACATCCATTTATGTCTGAATTGAGGTTATCAGGGGACATACACAGATATAAGAGGGGGTCACAGACTAAATCTGTGGTTGTTCTTGTGCCACATGTACATGCAGTGATAGCGCGCATCCATGCTGCTGAATGCGCAATGAAAGCACGGTCGCCGGCTACAGATTGGACAGGAACGGGCTAAATCCTGGTGGATCAGGGGGGTGGGATGCCGGGAATGTGGCTCGCAGAACACGCAACATTATGAATGGGCGTAGGCGATGTGACACTCATCTCTCCTCCTCGTACCCTTGCGGCCAGCGGCAGCCTCCTTCTTCCGTGCCGTGCCGTGCATGACAAGCGAGGCACAACTAGACCGGAACAATGCGTTTTGCTGTTCTGGGGCCTTCGTTTAACGCATGACATGATTTAATATGACCGCTGATCGCGATCCCTCGTTTAGACACGTGTGCGACTGCAGACGATCACTGTGCACACACACATCCCTGGGAGTGTTTTTAACTGCATCATAATGCTGCTGCGTGTGGTTTACAGCTGATCACACACACACACACACACACACACACACACACACACACACGTTTGTACTTCTATCCTCGTGAGGACACTCATTGGCCTAATACATGACCCAGCCCATTGAAAAGATGAGGACTGGTCAAGATGTCCTCACTTTCCAAAAATGTCCTCACTCTGTAGGGTCTGTGATTAAATGGTCCTCACAAAGGCATAAGTACAGGAAACGACACACATAAACTTGTATTTCTATTTAAGTGAGGACTTTCTTTGGAATAATCCATTCCCTGTCCCCTTACCCAAACCTACACCTAATTCTAACCCTAACTCTAAAACCAAGCCTTGGAACCCCAAACAGCTCTTTGAAAGTGGGTCAGAACGTGAGGACCGGAAAAAATGTCCTCACACTGTGTGGTCTAGGCTCCAAATGGTCTCACAGAGATACAAGTACACACACACACACACACACACACACACACACACACACACATTGTGCTTCCATGACTTCAGAGGACATTGCATTGACCTACATTGACCTACGTTTAAACCCCAACCTATACCCTTAACCTAAAATGTAATGATTTACACGATGGCGACTTGCTCTTTGTCTGCCTAAGGAAGACAAAACCCCATAATGTGACTGTGTTAATAGACTTAGGTCCCCTCAACATGAGTAATGCCTGGACTACACACACATACAGAATAACATCTAATGAATGAATGCTGTTTTAGCCCTGTGAAGTCTTCAGCTGTGGATGTGTTTTCCTTTTCACTCTCGGGTGCACAGAGTGTTTGTGTGTGCGCTGTGCCACTGCTTCAGGCATTGTGCTATGACTCAGGGATGTATGCCACAGTATGTGATGGCAGTTGCAGCTCCGAGGTCATTCTGCCGGAGGAGAGACACAACGGGCAGAACTTGCACATCAGGAAAGACTTGATGCCTGGCTGCATTAGCCTGGATCTGCTCTGCTGAATGCTGCTCTGTCCCAGATACTGCAGTCAGTCAGGCAGCTATCCTCTCCCTCTCCCTTCCTCCATGGTCTTATAGCTTCATGTCTCCAGGGCAGACCGCTGTTGCTGGGCTGGTGTTTGCAGCTCCAGTCCATTGCCTCGACCAATAGATCATTACATCCGTCCATAAATGAACCTGTTCAAGAATCGATTAATTTTGTCGCACTTAAGGGTTACCGCTGATTGTTCAATATTGCCCTTCCACACTAACGGAACTCAGGGGTCAGGGGTTGCATCAGTGTATGATAATGACAGTAAACGATTGAATGGATGGATTTATTAATGGGCACGTTGATGGATATGAGAACAGATTTGGGTTAGGCTGGGTATTTGTTTTCTCTGTCACACAGTACCAGTAGTGCTTCAGCGCAGGAAAAAGGAGGCATGACCTCATTGATATGACAGCTCTATGGTGATGGCACAGTTGACTGGCAGTGATGGTGTAATTTAGGTTGACACAAATAAAATAAAGAGAATGAAAAGCATTAGCCTTAAAAGAATCATAGGACTTAAGTACTGTAAGTCATCAGCCTCTTATAACTCGGTTTCCTCCTCTTCTATTCTTTGCTGTAATATGAAATATTAAAGTCTTGCTGTAGCTATATGTAAGTATTACTCCAGAGCCCGGGGGCCTTTTGTTGCTGCAGACTTTCTGGCTGCACTCATATTACTTTTACTTAAAGATAAGACCTCTATTGTGCAGTATTTGAAGGATCCCTGAGTTAAAGGAAATTGGCCCAGACAACAGCAGAAGAAGAAGAAGCGAGGGCAGACAGTTTTCCAGACTTTCAACATCCATCATCCACTGACATCCAAAAACCTTCCTCAGACATCAAGATCTCTCTCTCTCTCTGTGTCTGTTTCGCTGTGTGTCTCTCTCCAGAACCATCCGAACTATTGATAGAGATCTGTCACACAATGCAGCGCACTATTAATCTTTGAAAGACCCATTATTTAATAGCACGCAGGGGAACTCAAGCCTCGCCAGGTCGCTGATGAAAGGGGAAATTAAATGAGTGGCGCACAGTGAGCCCCGTCCACCTAATGCTAATGGAATGAGCTGACAGACTGAATTAAGAACGGGACATTTGATTGTGTCTGGAAGACATGCAGGTATGATGTCAATAATAACCAGGAACAGTTGCAATCGACAGACAGATGAGCCACCATGCACGCTGCTGTTTAACAGGTAACAGGGAGTTCTGGGTTCAGACCCTTGTTTGACCTGGTGGAGTTTGCATATTCATTTCTTGCCTGCGTGGGTTTCCTCCCACCGTTAATGAGGATGAATGATTATTTGTTTTTAATATGCCAGCACATGTCCAGCGTATACCCCACTCCCACCAGATGTCTGCCCTCCTGCCGCCCTCAAAAGATAAGCAGTACTGATGGACAGGGACAAAGCTCATAGCATAGCCACATAACAAATATAAAAAATGCCAAATATCCAGTTCCTAGATTTTCAAATGAGAATGTTTGCTGTTTTTTTGTTTTCTTTGACAGTAAAATGAAAATCTCTGGGTTTTTGGACTGTCAAACAAAACATGAGCATTTTCTTTGTCTTGTCATTTTCTGACATTTTATCTACCAAACAATCAACCAATAAGTGGAGCGGTGTATTCAAAGGGTTCTCACAAGGTCGTCTCTTTGTAAAGAACGGCTCAGTGTGTCCTTAAGAAAGGAAGCATTGAAGCATCTTTCCCTAAGAATTTAGGGAATTCAACCGTCTCTTATCATGTGGCTGCCGCTTCGATACAACTGGGTCATTTCACTCAGTCAGGAACCGTCCTATGAAAAATATCACTACATATCTATAAATCTATATTTTCAGCTGATGGGGACAATTACATCTCCAGGTATTTAGCCATAAATCAAAGTAGTAGACAAAGGGGAGTTTTGATCTGTTGATGTTAGATGAGTGATTCCATTTTATCTGATGATGTCTGTACCAGACTTCATGGCAATCCACCCAACAGAGAAACTTCACTAAAAAAAGACCCATTTCAAACTGATAGTGATGAAATGTGAGGAATCATGAAAGTTATTATGATTTGTCTACTGCTATTCACGGGTAACTGTAAAATTAACAAATGAATAGAAATGATTGACACTTTTCATGTCTTAAAAGCAGGCCGTGGTGGCATTGAATCGATTTCCTACAATCATGATTAATTGTTCTAGAAGCTGCTTTTGACCAAGAAGATAAAGATAAATATTTTTCATGGGGTGATCTTGATTTAAAGAATGAAATTAGAGTATGGTCAAGAAAATTCCGTACAACTATTTCAGAGAATGGATCTTTTGCTTGCTTTTATGTAAATAGTTTGGAGAACATTTCTGTGTACACGGTGTGTGTATCTGATTTCAATATGCAATATGGTGATAAAGAAGCCTTGCTCTCTGAGTGACCTTCTAGCTATCTTCCAAAACATGTTTTCTTCAAAGATGTGTTTTGTTTAATAACTTTTATTTATAGTCAATTTATATTCCATCTACTCCAGTAGCCAGTCAGATTCACCTTGAGCCTCAGCGTACCCTCACGTTCGGCCTGTATCGTTGATAACAAGGCCAAAACACTTGATGACGCTATGGTGCACAACTGAAGTTATGTCCCTAACATCCGCTGGTGGCCACTAACACCTGCTAACATCTACTGGTAGTTGGTAACCTAAATTGTGCAGAGGACCTTCAAACATACAAGGAATATTCAACATCTTTACCTATATTGTAAACTATGAAATCGGAAGCAATCCAGATGCTTCTCATAAACGTAGATCCCTCTCGCCTCAGGTCGTCCAGATATTCACACACACTCAGTTCTGTGCCAAGTGTGCTGCTGTCAGACTGAACCATCACTGACGTCTGTGTCCAACTTTGCTGGCAGAGACTCAGAGCCAAAATGAATTGTCGAGTTGCTGACCCTTCCCCTGGTGCTGCTAACTCATGTGGCGCAGCTGTATCCGGTGTGCCTGTGTGTGTGTGTGTGTGTGTGTGTGTGTGTGTGTGTGTGTGTGTGTGTGTGTGTGTGTGTGTGTGTGTGTGTGTGTGTGTGTGTGTGTGTGTGTGTGTGTGTGTGTGTGTGTGGAAGAGGGGGTGTCCGTGCTGTCAGTCAACAAGGCTTATGCAGGAGTCTGGTTACCAATTGTGCAACACCCCACTTACAAATCATATTAAAGCATATGGGTTGTAAATATGTGTGTGTGTGTCTGTCCCTTGTGTGCTCGAGTGTTTGTAACTGCAATAATGGATTGTCTTAAGTGCTGAGTCCAGTCTCATTTAGACACAGATCAGATCGGATTGTCATATCCATCAGCTTGGATTATGATATTTAACAGGATATAAGCTGAATGCAGCTTCTCCGGGGCCCTGTCCAGGTTTGTCTGACCTCCAGTGGCCCCCCCGTCTGGCTTGAGCAGCTTTCATTCGGCTGTTTTCATGTCCAGCTGGCTGAACAGCAATTGCCACTTCAGTGCCACTTCTCCAACTCCGAGGAGAGAGTTTGCGGAGTACGTCTATGAACTGCATGTGTACTCATACCAGGCGACAGGATTGAATAACTGGCTGTGTTGTCTGAGACAGAGAGACATTGTGCATGTGGGAAAATGAGCAGAGGTGGGTGGGGTGGCGTGGGGTTGGTTTGTCTCAGAGACACTGAAACACAAGGCTCACAAGGCTTGAGACATGCCTTCATTATTACCAAACAGCACTTCATACAAATATGCTCCTTGTGCAGCGATGATTTGAGGGGGGGGTGGGAAGGTGAAGGGGGTGAAAATGGAGGGAGGATGAGTGAAAGGCTGGACAGACGACGAGGGTCGCTGATGAGCTGCGTGTGCGGTGCGGATTGGGGACTTAAGGACACGGCAGTGGACGACAGGATTCGCGATTACCATTGATTCAGAACCAGATTAGGAGCAGACTCATCACCCGCCCGGACACCCACAGGCTTTGCAGTCTTGGATTTGACACTGGGATCCGATTGGAGACTGCCGTCGCATCATTAGAAAGAGGGAACAGTCTCAAAGCAAAGCAGGGGGAGAAATGGTTTGCTTTTGATTTATTTACTAAATGACCGTTCATACATCACTGTCTGCTGCCTGACTTTTCTTTGTTTGCTGCATTAATCAGTTTTCCTTTCACTCCTCCTGCTGAACGCACTCTTTTACCTCTCACTGTAGACACTTTTGTTCTTTCTTTTCTTCCCCTGCAGCTTCACTCCCTCATTTCTGTGCCGCTGCCCTTTTCACCCTCTTTAAAATTCTCCCCCTTTCCTCGCCCCCCTCCAATATCCTGTCCTTTCTCCCCTTTCTTTGCCTCGACCAATTCTCTTTTTCTGTGTCTCTTCCCCTTTTTCCCAGCCCCTCTCCCTACCTCTGCAAACCCCCCCCATACGTCTTTCCTGTGTGTCTTTTCTCTCTCCTCTCCACTCTTCTTGTTGAAAGTGTTGGCAAAGTGGCAGAAGGAGGCGGTGGAGGCTGAGCTAGCTGCATTAGCCCCATGCATTATTCATGTGCCCTGCAGTCTGTGTGTGGGTCTAGGCCTTCATGCTGGCTTTTCACTGGGACGCACGGGCCTCAAGAGAGAGCTCTGTGCGTGGAACACAGGGCCTGACGGACGAGCTGCACAGATGGAACTATCAATTCCCCCGATTTCTGCTCCCTCTCGATGAAAGCCTCTGGGAGTGAGCGTTTACTTCACAGATCAACATTCAAGTGCAAAATGAGGCGGTTTCCTTCGACAAGATCGAGAATGTTTATTCAATGTCTCCCCTAACTCAACAGCCAGGCCTTTCACAACAAAGCCTTTCCCCCTAGTGTGTTTTTCTTCTCCCCAAAACCAGAGGCCGGCTTAGGTTTCAGCCATATCTGCCCCGACGTTCACATGAGAGACTCGTCCTGTTTTATTATTGGCTAAGAACTACATCTGCCTGGCATCGCTTTCTCCCTCCGCCACATCAGGATTCACGTTAACTGAACTGGGCGGTATGAAATTTTAATTTAGTACAACCAGACGGAGATGGAGTGCCTCGTCTCCACATTGCCATGTGCTTTCGAGGCTGCGGAGGAGTGGAGAGAGGGAGGGAGAGAGAGGGAGAGAGAGAGAGAGAGAGAGAGAGAGAGAGAGAGAGAGAGAGAGAGAGAGAGAGAGAGAGGGAGAGAGAGAGCCTTGGGGACCAGAGGAGGGGCCTCTTGGAAAACCACAACCACATAGCTGCTTTGGACTCACATCTGCTTTGCTTGATATGCTTTCGTGTTCACTCTGAAACTATCAATAACTGGAATATAGCTCCACCGCTTATAAATAGGTTAAAAATCCCAAAGCAGATTCGCCCTAGTCAGACTCGATATCTGGTCCTCTGCCACCTCTCTGCTCTGCTCTGCTGTAATTATGAAGCCGTCGTGTTGGGATGTGCATCTTGTTTATGGGGCTTGACAGCTTTTTGACGTTTCTCTGCTCGGCACAGGTGGCCGCACCAGATTGGGATTGGCCCTGATGATCGCAAAGACCCCTCCTCCACCCCTTTTCAGCCAATCGTGGAGGGGTCGCAGAGCTGATGTCTCAGAGGGCGAGAGGGTATTTGTGTTCTGGAGTCCTGAAGAGACAAGCCACATCACGGTGAGTCACCCTCTCGAGTTAAAATGCCAGACGTTTTGCTGCTGTCTTATAAATGCGAGGGCAGGATTTGAGCCTCTGATTTGAGGGCTGGTTTTGATTTCCTGTGCACGGAATGAATGTCTAAATGTCTTCCTTCCTTTCCCAGAAGATTAATGTGCAAAAGCTCATTTTCAGGTATAATATTCAGAGGTTGCACCCTCTATGCCAATACACACTCAGCATGTTCTCCCTTACACCTGCTTTATTTAAGCTATGAAGATGGGCTGTCACTGCTGAGCGAGGATAGTAAACCCCTGCTTTAGGAAGTGCGTGTGTGAAAAGAAAGGGCCGGCTGCTGCTGCTGCCCAGAGAAACTGTCATTGGAGACGACTCCCTGACTCGGCAAGGACAGAGAGAGGGAGGGAGAAAGTGAAAGAGAGGTAGAAGGACTGCAAAAAATGTCACCTTACTCTGCATCGATTGCAGCACACACATGCAACGAAAACACACACGAGCACAAGTCTCCAAACAACACGATGTCAAGCCTGAGAAGTGTATTAGCGGTCCGTGAAGCTGAACGATGAGTCAGTTTCTGTTTTCTCTGTGATTGAACGGCGTGTGGATGTGTCAATAATCCCAATCGGTTCCTCAGTGTGCGGCTGTCAGCTACCTAGCATCACTCATCCCTCCTCATCCTCATCAATCTTCCTCAATCTGGATCAAAGTGACACCCTGACCAGCGTAGGCCCGTGCAGCACAACGGCCGCTAATCCTCTTAAAGGACAGACCCACACACTGTATACTGTACTACTATGGAACCAGGCCAGTCATCCCTATAGGCCAACAATCTTCTTCCACAGAGACGAGCTGAACTCCTGCTGTTTTCGCTGCTGATTGTTTCTTAAAAAACAAGACAAATTGATTTAGTTTTCTGTCTCATGAATTCAACTTAACTCACAGCGATATTGCCTAACATCCTGTATTGATTGCAATGCAGCGTGTATTGTTTCCACATAAATCAAAGCTGAAAGTACAGTACGGTAATTGCACTGTAATGACTTTATCTCCTGTTTTATTGGACAAAAGGATGTTTTAAGTGTCCCAGTTAACTGTGGCAGATTGCCAGAAAACGGTTTTGCTTAATTTAAGATCTCGACTCAAGTCTTGGCTTGCAGAAGTTTCCTCCATATTTCAGGAAGCCAATCAGACTGTAGCTGTCAGCGTGCTGGCTGCCGAGGCCAAGGTATGGATCAGTAGGTTTCAGGAGCACATCCGTCATCGTTACCTGTATTGATCGGGTCTGAGTCGCTACTTTTCCCATTTCTACCCAAGTTTTCCACCTCGTTTTCTCTGCCTCGTGGGGTCAAAACGTCCGATACAGCAGTGCAACAACAGCACATTAAGTATATCTCAAGACAACAGCAAAATAGTATCTGCTGGAAATAAAGATTTAATTCACCCCAATATGGCTCACAAATCATTCGAACCTTGAAATCTTTATCTTTGATTCTTTGTTAGCTCCACCAATGAGATTATGTTTCGGTGTGTTCGTTAGCAGCATCACACAAAACAGATTAGCAGGAAACTTGCTGGAAGGATGTGGTGTGGGTCCGGGAAGCACCCATTAATTTTTGGTTCGTCTCTGGATCCAGGATCTTATAACTCTCTTATAACTGTTTTTGACATTTTTACAGATTTCCCAGGGAATAATTCATTGGTTTTGATTTGAAAGATTAGGCATATTTATGGAACTGATACCTATAAATAAGTTGCTTTTACATTTAACAAGAAACATGACCATAGATAGTAGAGCACCTTATAGTCTCTGCAAGTTCTAATGTAGTTTCGTGATTGGCTGGGAGAGAAAAAGTTGAGGGAGGGAAAGTCTTGAGAAAATCTTGAGATGTGGTCGAGGTTCAGTGCTGACCCGCCTGGACCTTCCCTCATTAAGTCCCCACCACTCCCCAGTTTAAAGGGCAGGCTAAGCAGAAAAGGCACAGCTGCAGAGTTGCACACAGATTGCAGCATTGTTATATTGAACTGTTCTGCTCAGTTATCATGGTGCAGTTGTTTGTTGGGAAATCAGGTCATTCAGGCAAAGATGTGAGTCATGACATGCTGATTAAACGTCACCGCTCGCTCGCGCTCTCACAGCCTTTCTTGTTCTCCGTTCACATATCTGCTTATTCTCTGTATTCAAGGAAGGCGACATGCTCTGCATTTAAAAAACGGAGCAGATGAAATGCAAATGTAGCTGGAGCACAATTCTGGCACTGACTATAGAGCCCATTAAGAGAGAGCTAAACATCTCTTTGAACTGTTTTTAACCAGTTTTCCCTTCAAGTCCTATCCGTCTCTTTTTCTCTCTGCTTTTTGCTTCTTTGTGAATCTGTCTCACATTCTTCTGTCTGTCTGTTTAGATAAATGGAGGAGAAGGAGCGATGTAGGAGCAGGTCTCCGGCTCGGAGGGCCAGTCGGGTGCAGCAGGTGGTGGGAACAATAATACGACGCACCCGGGAGTCGCTAAGCAGGTACAGAATGGACACTATGACGCCTGGCACCCTGATGTAAGAGAGCCTATGTCCTCTGAGGGAGAAAATAGATTTGATTTTGATGGGAAAAACAACTGAGGGTGCAGTAGAAAGTGATGGCAGCACACAACCAGTTGCAGCAATAGCAGAAGAGGCCAAACCCCCTGCGTCAAGAACTTATTGTAGAAAAAAACAAAACAATCAAGTTTGGGATAGAGAGTGGAGCAAGAGGGTGTAGCAAACTGCATCATCCACTCCTCGGCCTGCTGCCCAGATCCTGTTGTGGGGGAAGAGTGTGGGTTTTTGTGATATAAATCATTTAGAGCAAAAGATGTATTTGGCCAGCTTGGTCTTTTTAGCTGAGAAAAAGTGAAATGTCATTTTAAAAACAAATGGCTGTAAAAGAAAAAAGGGTTCATATCTTTAAAAATCTACAGAAAATGTTACAAAAAGTGGAAAAAAATCTACAGTTTTAAGTTGATGTCTCCTTGCTATAAACACACACTGTATTTCCTCCCCACACCCACACATTCAGACACATAACACATAGTTGAGTACATATTCAAACCTGACTGTCACTCTCACCCAACAGTGAACCACAAATATGCTTTCAAGAGTGTGTCGTTCACTCGCTGTCAGCTAAGCTGTTTCTCATTCTCAACAGCGGAGGTGGTGCAGAGCCAGTAAGCTCCCTGTTAGTCATTCTCGGGTAAAGAAAAAACAGAAAACAATACAGATGCTGTACATTCCCAGAGTTCATTTGAGCTGATGATTTATATTTGTGTGAATGTAACCTTTTCTCTGGCTCCTGAACTGTGAGGAATAGATCAGTACAGGCTATTTCGTCTGCTAATTAATGTCAGCAGCCAAGCTTATATAAACCATGACCTACATCATATTTACCATGAAATGTAGCATATTCATGGTTCTCAGAGGATGAATCCTAATAAATTTGGTAATTGAATGCCTCAACAACAATTGAATGGATTAAAAGAACATTTGGTTGAGACATTCAAGTTAAAACCTTTTTGTAACATCAGCTCAAAATGTTAATGTGTGGAGTACTTTGATTTCTTTTTTTTAAACGTTTTTTTTATTTTATAAAAATTGTAACCTTTTATTTACAAAATCTTGTATACAGCAATGACACGACAAATAAACAGGATAAAGTAAAACACAAACAAAACAAACAGACATAGTGCCAGATCAAATACATTATCTGTGTGAAATTATTTCATACAATATAATAATATAATATAAAATAAAATATATTGTAAGCTTTTTACAGTACTATTCCCAGCCTGATAAAGAAGTGACTTGATCTGTGAAAGAACGTGATGAGTGTTGACAGTGAACATGTTCACAGCAACAACGTTTCTCGCCTTTAATCCGCCTGCATTTATTTGTTGATGACTACAGTTTTGTAGTCTCCACGTTGGTGACCTTTCACCCTGTTTGACTCTTTTCTCAGAGAGCGGTTGCTAGGTGATGGGAGGTCGCAGCGCTCCAACAGTCTGTCCAATCAGAACTTCCTGGCCAAGCTGACGCTGCAGATCACCAGGGACCCGGTCCTGGACAGCAGCACTGGACATGGCTTCACCCTCACCACAAATGCACCCCTGCTGGTCAGGGACATCGCCGCAGGTACGTGACATGTGAGGTGGCATCCGTGTGCGTGCGTGTGTGTGTGTGTGTGTGTGTGTGTGCGGGCGTGTGAGAGGTGTTTGTCCATGTGGATGACTGCACTTTGTTCCCTGCTTCCTCTCCGAATGGCCACCTGCTTTATGCAACAGTGCATCGCCTACAGCAAGACAGATTTACACTCTCTCTCTCTCTCATTCTCTCTCCCACACGGACACACACAAAGACACACACGCACACGCACACACATGCATTCACTAATACATCGACTCTCTCCTGGCACTCAAACTGCAAGGCACAGTGCCAGAGAACAGAGCTACATGCTCATCCTTCCTTGATTCAATCACTTTTCATTTAGACAGCTTTGATAGTGGGGATCGAGAGAAAGCGACAAAGAGAGAGAATGGGGGAGAGAGAGAGAGAGAGAGAGAGAGAGAGAGAGAGAGAGAGAGAGAGAGAGAGAGGTGCTGATCCATTACTTTTACTTCTACCCTTTAAATTAAGCTGATAAAGGACCAGCTCTGTGATTGCTATATGATGCCAAAGAGAAAATGAAGGGGTAAGAGAGGAGGAGAACATTTTATAGTGATGCAAGCAGTGAGACTCAGTGGGGAATATGCAATGTGCAAATGTGAGAGTGTGAAAGTGTGCAGAGGGGAGGGAGGGAGGGAGGCTGGTTGACATCTTTGGGTGAAAGAAGACAGAGTGAGGTCCTGGTGGTGAGGAGGTGAAGATGAGACAGAAAGCTTGACAGGAGGAGGAGAGGGGCAAGAATGTAAATGTGTGAAACTGTATCAAGCATGCGTGTTTGTGTGCGTGCGTGTGTGTGTGTGTGTGTGTGTGTGTGTGTGTGTGTGTGTGCGTGTGTGCGTGTGTGTGTGTGTGTGTGAGTGTGAGCTAGCAGGGCAGTGTGGCAATGCCGTCAGTGGGTCAAAAATCAGGGACAGACGGGGCTTTGCCAGGCACTGGGTGTGTGAAAATATGTGGGCATGGCGTACTGTGAATGTTTACGCATACATACACTTGTGTGTGTGTGTGTGTGTATGTATATGTGTGTTAGAATAAGCTGAAAGTGTTGCGCCTCAGTCGTGCTCTCTCGCCCGAAGACAAATGAATATAAATAGCCAGGGAAAGCAGAGCGGAGCAGAGCTGAGCTGGATGAGACCCAGAATAACTGTAACCCCTCACATCCTGGAGAGCTCAGCTGAACATTGTTGAGTCAGCCATGTTGAACAACCATGTGTGTGTTTTTGTGTGTGTGTGTGTGTGTGTGTGTGTGTGTGTGGGGGGGGTCTCTGTCATAGGCTACCTTTGGGGACCATGTATTAAATGGAAGTCTGTGTAATGTCGCCAAAAGTGACCTGTGACAGTATGTGTGTGTTCATTTGTAGCATTCGTCTCCCTTTTATCTGGACTTTGTGTTAGCCTACACGTGCAGCTGGGTTTTGGTTTTATTCAAGCACTCACTGTTTTCATTGTGTATGCGTGTGTGTGTGTGTGTGTTTGTTTGTGTGTGTGTGTAGGGAGTCCTGCAGATGGGATACTGTTCCCTGGGGACCAGGTACTGCAGATTAATGATACAGTGCTGGAGGATCTGAGCACAGAGCAGGTGGAAGACATCTTAAGGTGAGAACAACTGGAGAGATAATTATCTGTGTGTCTGACTGTCTGTATGTCTGTTTGTCTGTGTCTGACTGTGTGCTCTTGTACAGCTATCTTTGTGAGGACCACAACCTACGGAGTGAGGACATTTTGGCCGGTCCTCACTTTGTGACCCCCCCCTTTAATGGACTGTTTGGGGACTTGGTTTTAGGGTGAGGGTTAGAATTAGGTTTAAGTTAGGTTAAGGGTAAGGGTTAGGGTTAGGCATTTAGTTTGGATGGTTAGGGTTTGGGTAAGGGGCTAGGGAATGCATTCTGCCAATGAGTGTCCTCAGTAAGATAGCTGTACAAACGTGTGTGTGTTTGCAAACGTGTTTGAGAATGGCTTAGGATCTTATGGTCAAAAGATCAGAGAGAAAGTGGTTACTTGACAGCTGGATAGAAGGATATTGAGTTCTCTTGTGTGTATGTGTGTGCGCGTACATGTGTATCATATGTGTTTGATTTCACATGTTTCTGCGTACGGTTGTGTGTTTGTGTGTTTTTTCTGCATAGGGACTTGGAGGATTGTATCACTGTGACTATCCTGCGGTACATGACGGTGAGTACAAAGAAGACATTGATGACATCCCCTCATACAAACACACACACACACACACACACACACACACACACACACACACACACACACACACACACACACACACACACACACACGCAGTCGTTACACCAATCCTCATTTAAACATAAGCTCTGTGTGTTTCCAAGCATGTGACTATAAGTCTTCTGACGTGTCGACCCTTGATGAAGGGTTGTTTGTGTCTTAAAGTTCTGTTGACCTGTAGAATTAATTGTGTCACTACACTGCTTTGAATTCAACACATGTGTGTGTGTATGTGCGTGTGTGCATTTCTGACCCTTCGGTCCAGCCCTCACATAATGGCACCGGTATATGTCTGTGGTTTGCAGAATCCCAAGTCATCCATCATGTCAGCAGAGAAGAGAGCTCGTCTGAGGAGTAATCCAGTTAAAGTGCGCTTTGCGGAGGAGGTGGTGGTCAACGGGCACACTCAGGTGGGGAAACCTCATTTGACACAGAGTGATGGCTGTCACGTACCACAAACGATCGATCCTCATTTCTACATCTTATACACCTTTGATTCATCTTTATTTGGTCTTATGTTCTAAGCTGTCAAACCTCGCTAAAATCTCTCACTTCTCCTCACCAGGGAAACTCTCTTCTCTTCCTGCCCAATGTCCTGAAAGTCTATTTAGAGAACGGACAGACCAAGGCCTTCAAGTTTGATAATACCACCACTGTCAAAGTGAGTACTGAAGAGAATCTCAATGCTCCATGGCAGTTACGCCAACAGTATTTGGAGTATTGTGATGTGTGACTGAGGCCCTGTTCAGATCTGGTATTAACATCTGTCCTGAGAGTTGTGATCACAAGTGGTCAGCATTAAGATCTCACTCCCCCGCTCTATATGCAAATAACCAGGTATGTCTTTTCTGTTCCCAAAGAACAGATGATGTTGTTTTTACCCAGTCTGAGTTTACAGATGTGTTTGTGTGCAACATAAAAATAAGTTTGATTCATTGTGAAAGTGTAGCAGGTCAACGGACGTCAGCTGAGTAGGTGGCCAAGGACGCATTTACCTTCAAAAAGCGAAAAATCTTGTGGTCACGTGTCCAAGACCACCTCCCAATGAGTTAACTGTGACCGGATCTCAGAACACTGAGGACACATTTGGATGCATTCAGACCTGAAATTAGAGCTGACAACATGTGATCACATCATTCAGGACGAAATTTCAATACCAGGTCTGATCGGGTCCCTCTTATGCGAGGTCAAGATTTCAACCTGTATCATGCTACAGCAGCTACGCCTGATAAAGAATAAATCAATCTTGAATGGACGATGGATAATTGGATGGTAAAAAGAGGTACAAGATGTCCCCACCACATTCTCAGGCGGTTAGGGTTAGGACATTTGTGTCTCCAACAAAGACCTAATATGGATACACGAGAAGCCCCCTCAGTTTTCTCATTAACATCACGACACCAGACATGAGTGGATCTTGTTGGTGCATTTCGTAAAATAATGCACACCAGAAGTTACGGTCGGAATTCCCCAAGGGTGACAGAGTGTGTGTCGACTGTAGCTTCAATGAAGAATAATAGAAAAAATATATTAGATTTAAATTGAAATTTAATATAATAAGATAGCAAACCTCATAAGATAGTTCATCAAGAGTCTGTTTGGGTGACTGTCTTTATAAGCACATTGTTATTGTGACAGCCGGTTTAGTATTTGTATTTCCATTTATGTTCCCAGCCAAAGGGAAAGTGAGAGGGGGGGGGGGATCAGACTTGACCATCTGTCACCAGCAGACCGGGGTGAAACATGTTTGTCTAAGGGGGTCTGAACTGTTGCTTTTCCACCATTCCAGGACATTGTTCTGACCCTGAAGGATAAACTGTCCATCCGGGCCATCGAGTACTTCGCCCTGGTGCTAGAGCAACAGTACAGCATCACCAAACTGCTGCTGCTGCACGAAGACGAGCTCATACAGAAGGTGAAGGAAACAGCGAACGCACATAGACCAACACACAAACATATAGCTTAAAGTGGGTGTGATTTACTTCACCTTTTTGTCACTTTCAAGAATACCGGTTACAGTCAACCTAAATCCAAGAGGGTACAGCTCATATGATTTGTTGCCTTTACTGTTTGTAATTATCCTCACACCTCTGTGTTTTGTCTTCACCAGGTGGTGCAGAAAAAAGACTCCCATGATTACCGATGTTTGTTCAGGGTGTGTTTCATCCCCAAAGACCCCATGGACATGCTGCAGGACGACTCCTCTACCTTTGAGTACCTCTTTTTACAGGTCAGAGAAGTTATAGTTCTCTTATCTTATATATTACAGGGCTGCTGTATCTCGGTCTGTCTGAGAAACATCTCAGCTATTTCACAATCAAAACTAGAATCTCACACAGCAGAGCACATACCCCCACCAAGGCCCAACCGTCCCCTCATGAAACCACATTTATATTCAATAGATCCGGATTTCACCGGTGTAAACATTTTATGAATTAACAAAGAACTCTGTCTTCTCCTGCATGCGGATTCTTTCGGTGACACAACACAGCTTTGACACTATATTTATATACGACAACCCTGCATGAAAAGCCTCTGAGCCAGAGGTTCTCTCTGTATATTGTTCGTGCACAGTAAAGCACTGGCAGCACCACTTATGTCAAGTTGATTTATTATTGTAGCGTGCTATTGTGCTTGCTGTGTTTGTTTTTGCTGCATAAATCGCAGCTTAGGTGTCCCAGAGTTGGTTTACTTACAAATATAAGGTGCATGATTGGTATATTACATCACTCAATCTAAAAGTCTGGTGCTTTTAAATTGTTTATTGGTAAGTTATTGTAATGTATATTTGCATTTCCAATGGGAATATGCGTCACTCTGGGACTGCGTCTCTTTCAGAGTGTCGGGGACGTGTTGCGGGAGCGTTTTGCAGTAGAGATGAAGTGTAACACTGCACTCCGCCTGGCAGCGCTGCACATGCACGAGAGACTGGATAGCTGTGGACAGACCAGGACCTCTATCAAGAGTATCACGTGAGTCATATGTTGTTTTTGTCCCTGTCAGTTTAGGGTCAGTGTTTCCTCCTGCTCGACCGTTGCAATCACTGTCATTTGTATCAGATTGCTAAATGACTGATGAATTAAGGTGATGGGAAATGGTTTGTAGGATGGTTTAATCTCCATTATGTATCAGTTTGATTCCTGTGTGTGTGTGTGTGTGTGGTTGTGTGGTGACAGGAAGGAGTTTGGCCTGGACAGCTTCATCTCTCCCACGCTGCTGAGCAACATGAGGGAGAAGGACCTGAGGAAAGCCATCAGCTACCACCTCAAAAAGATCCAGTCCCTGCTAGAGCCACGGCACAAGGTACAAAACACACTGACGGACGAGTGGGAGGAAGCACTGAGAGGCGTAAAGAGATAGATAGTGAGAGTTTAGCAGAGGCGTTAGGCTACTTTTTAGTCGACTCTTAGAGCGACTGCTAATCTCCTTGCAGTTTTAAGTGGTATAGCAGCTTGGGAAAGCGATAGATGGTGGTTGGGACAGAGGGAAATTAAAAAAGTTCGTTGTAGCATAGCTCTGGGGATTGGGTATCAGAATTCTGGGGGAAAGGAGCATATTTCTCTTGGAGCGCATTGTTTTGTTCAGTGACTCAACCATAATATTGCCCCTGGTTTTCTCTCACTGCCCTTCTTCCTCTTCTTCTACATCCACTGTGGCGTTGTAGGTAATATCTGGTACTCAGGCTCGAGTGGCCTACCTCACTCAGCTGGGAGAGCTGATTTCATACGGAGGGCGATCATACTCAGCTACAATGATGGTAAGGTTTGTGGCCCAGAGGGTCTTTTTATTATCAAAAAAAGTACTCTCACAGAATTTCACTGTATTATTTTACAGGTTTTTTTACACTTAGTGTGAATGCAATAAAAATAAAGTACTTTTATTATAAATATTGACAATATAATAAAAGTTGTAATCTGTAAATTAATATAATGGGAAAATTATAGATTTGTTTGAAGGAATATTCAATTGCTTAATGGCCTTGAATGTTACATTACATCGAATTATATGTAAAAAATACAAATAATACACATCCTATTGCTTTGTATGTATCTATATTTGAATTTGTATCTGTATTTAGAAAGAATAAATCTCTGTAGAGTAACCCAATTTTTTTTTCTGTAATTTGCTGGTAAGTGCCAGACTTTTTACAGTTTTTACATGTATTGTTTACAGTGTATAGTCCATACCCACTCAACCAACTTAAGATAAGATAAGATACAATATGATAAAATAAAATGTATTGATCCCAAACTGGGGAAATTAACTTGTAAGACCTTGTGAAAGTATAAAAATAAAATAAGCAACAAAATATAAAATAAAAAATAAAGTTTAATAAAAACAGTGAATATGTACATAATATACACAATATAACTTGGACCTTCTTGTCACCTCATTTTATTTGCACTCCCTCCTCTCTATTTCTTTCTTTTCTGCTGTACCCCCTCTCACTCTCAGCTACAAGACAGGGAGGTGTTGGTCAGCCTGCTGGTCGGAGCCAAGTACGGGATGAGTCAGATCATCAACCACAAGCTCAACGTGATCTCCACGCTGGTCGAGTTCAGCAGCATCAGCCGAGTTGAGTTGCTCTCGGAGTCGGACAAAGTCAGCCTGCTGCGCATCTCTCTGCACGACATGAAGGTAAGGAAGAAGCGGCGAACATGTATGGTCACCGAAACGCCAGGGTCCATTATTCATTAATGTGCAGGCACTTACACACTGACACAGATGTGAAAAAAGGATATTCACTCAACACATTACATTTGTGCGAAAGCTCATGCTAGAGTAAATATAGGTCAGGCATTTCTCCTTCAACACACAAATGATAAGAAGCCTAAGGGAGTGTGTGCTAGCTATATAATACACTTGTCTCAAAGGTGACTCTCTCTCCCTCTCTCTCCCACTCCTTCATCTTTTCTCCCTTTACCCTTTGACTTTAACCGCTGCCGCCTTACCTTATCTTGTGCAATGCCCTCCCCCTCACAGCCATTTGCCTTACTGATGGACTCTCTGGCAGCCAAAGACTTAGGGTGTCTGCTGGGAGGCTACTGCAAACTCCTGGTGGATCCCAGTGTCAATGTCTTCCGTCTGGGGCGCCCAAAAGTGAGGGTGCACCGTATTCCTGCTGAAGAAGGTGTGTGTGGGATGTTCGCCGTAGTAGAGGGCGTGTGCTATGAATCCCTATCAAGTGAGCAAAAAATGTTTCACTTAAAATAATCACTTAATGGCTTTGGCCTTTTGATAGACATTTTTACCAGCCAGTACGGGTACGGATAGAAAAGAAAGTCATACCATCAAAATTTGAACATTATTATATTCCGCTAATGTGCTAACATATTGTGTTGCGTGTTTGTCTGGTGTTATTAGGTTATGTGTCTCGCTGCTGTAGTGACTCGGACGACTCGACAGATGACGACGACCCGATGGATTCACAGAATTACAAACGTCCAGACCCTGCAAGTCAGGACTGGGAAGAAAGGAGGAGAGAGGAGGAAGAAAAGAGGAGAGAAGAAGAAAGGAAAGAGAGAGAGGAGTACAAAGGCAAACAGGAAGTGAAGATAATAGTGACAACAGAAGGTAAAGAAAATGAGGGTGAAGAGGAAGGAGGAGCAACGGGAAATGCACTGCGTAAATTTGGTATTATGGATGAGGAAATGAACCTGGAGACCCCCTGGTATCACACTGACCCAAGGGTCACTAGCAGTTTCTCCAGCTTGTCCAGCAGCTCCTTGAGTGCCGCACTAGAGGAGAGCAGCACCGCAGCTAAAGCCCCATCTCGCACAGATGCACTTCGTGGACAACGCACAGTAGAGGACCTACCCGGCTTGGACGTTCACCACCCCTTCCTCCTAGAGCCAAAACGCCAACAGGGCCCTCTGCGACCCACCAACCTCAATTATCGGGGCAATGACAACTCTTGCCTTTGCTTCGCTGATCTCTCCAAGGCCGATTTCCTGCCAAGCCCGCCTGAGGCTACCAGCGACGATGACGATGATGATGATGAGGAGGACGAAGAGCAGGGAGTGGAGGAACTCAGACGCATCTCCAAGATTCCTAGCTCGAGAGATTTGAGAATGATTGACAGTACACCCTTTGAAAGATCCCCAATTAGAAGAAAGAAAAAGACACCGCCGAAAGTCCCACTAAGGACAAGTTCAATTCCCGGGCACAAAGCAGGACACGCTGAGCAGCGTCTCTCCAAGGACGAAGATAGTCTATTCCTGACACCTTCACCAAACCCTAAACCAGCTCTTTTGGTCAAAGACACTGTCTCAGAGTCTGAGGATGAGTTTTTTGATGCACAGGAGAGATTTACTCCCCCAGTTCCTGATCTATCAGGTTTGTTCACAGCATGTTTATTTTATTTAAAAAGGGACAATGCAGTGTTTGTTATGACTTGAAAGTAAGATGGTTTGTCTGTGTCACATTTGAGAGAAGCTGGCATGTTTTTTTAGTGTGAGGGCAACATGTGACGATCCTGAGACATCAGTGTGATTAAAAGAGTTATTTCTGTGCTTCATTTCATTTGTCTCCGTATTTTACAGATGCTGAACTGGCCGACCGGCAAAATGCTAATCGGTTGAGTGGAACCTGGAATGGTGTTCCAACTGCCCCAGGGAAAGAGCTTTCCTCCCCCCTTACGAATAAAGCCCAATCCTCTAAAATAAAGAAGGAAGTGGAGGCACTTAAACGGCCCACAAATCAGCTTACCAACCAACATCCCAGTCCACCAAAGTCATCACAGAAACCCGAAGTTAAAGTCAAACCACCTTTGGCACCTAAGCCCCAGCTGCCTCCCAAACCTCAGATCATTCCTCCCAAGTCCCCCCAGCATGGGAGATCATATGCCCACTGCAACGGGGATGCCTCTGGACGTCTGTCCTCTGAACTCCTGGAAATGGAGCCAGACACCATGGAGTTCAAGTCTGTCACATCTGGGGCGGGCGGACTGCCTCTGTCATCACCTTTGATCACAGCAGTGAGGTGCAGCAAGCAACCTCCAGCGATCACGACACCACACACTGAGGAAAAGACAAAGAGGCAAGAAAACAGCTTAAAACAGAATAACGATTTGACACATGAAAATGGCGCTCATGTCATCTACAAAAACAGAGCAAACATTCCTGATAAAAAGGAAACGCCAAAAGTTGAGAGTCAAACCAATGGGAATTCCCTATCCTCAAAGAAACCACTAGACTTACCCCCTATCCTTCTCTCTAATTCAGGCTCAAAGCTAGCTATCCCCCCTCCAGTGCCCCCAAAACCCACGTCTCCCACTAATCTCCACCCTTTGTCACTACCTGCTAGCTCTCCTGTCTCCCCAACTGATCCAAGCAAAGGGATCTTCAAGGATAGCATAACTACGCCAAATGGAATCCTTCCCTGGAGCAGCCGCAACGGCACCATCCAGTCAGGACCGCGGAGGGTCTCTCTGAGCCATGAGAGCCTTTCACCCAAAAACACAGATGCACAAGTCACCCTTACCACATCCCTCACCTCAACTAACTCTAATGATGTTCGGGGCCTAGAAAGCAGAGAACATGGAAGATCTGGATCAGGATCGGACCTGAGGACCAGCTCCTCCAGCCTGGGGGGCAGGCTGCCAGCCTCTGCCCTGAGAGGGAGAATCCAGTCTCTGCCTTGGTACATGACCCGTTCACAGGAGATTTTGGGAACTTTGGACTATCCCTCCACTAGCTCCATCAATGGAGACACATCTGGATTTGGCTCTGGTTTGTCTGTCGCCAGTGGTTTATCAGATTTAAACAAAACCCCTGTCAAGCAAAAAGAGACTGTGGCCTTGAAATCAGGAGGGAAAGGGACAGTTTTAGAGGACGGAGCTGAGGTTGTCATTGCCACCATCAAAGAGGCCCAGGATGTGACGTCACATATGAAAAGGACCAATGGGACAAATGGCTCACACCCTAATCTCACTATTAAAGAGAATATTACGCACAGCGGCAGTGTCTCATCAGAGCAGCCTCAGTCACGGTCCCACTCAGCAGTAGGATTGGGAGGTGTGTCCAGCATGCAAATTGGCGGAGACTCACCCACCTCCTCGCTCGCAGACAGCACTCCACCAGAGCAGCACCGGGAGGCTTGTGGCTGCCGCACCGTTTACGCCAACTGTTTCAGTGGAGACACAGAGGATGGCGTTAGTTTTGATGAGGAACTTACCGTTTACGAATTCTCCCGCCGCACGCGGCCCAAACCTGCCCAGCCAGGACCTGTCCCTTCTCCTCCAACACCTTCTCCAAAACCTAATATTTTGTCTCTGCTGAAAGACAACCCACGCCCACTCTCTACTTTCTCCACTGCCTCGTCTGAACTCAGTCCCTTAGTGTCACGACCAGCTTCCCCCACAACCTCTTTTGGTGGTCCTCTTCGATCGCTCACCAACAGGAATTACGGCGGGCTGAAGGGGGGGTTTGCCTCCCTACATCAAGATATAGAACAACTTCTGCTGGTGCTAGAGAGCGGAGCCCTTGAGCAACCACAACAAACATTATATCAAGACTCAAAGCAGGATATAAAAGTAGGGCCTGACCTAAATCATAATGGGACTGAAGACAGCGCTACCACAGCAGCAGTCTCAAACTGTACCGGGGCAAGCTCTGTCACCATGACGGAGGCTGAAAGGACTCTTCTCCAGGCAGAAGCTCGGCGACTGGCATCCGGGTGTCAGCGGGCCACGCGTGTCGGCTGGGCTCCTGATGAAGCCTTACGTTCGTTATCCAACAGCTTCAGTGCTCTGGTTCAGTTGTCTTTGGCCTGCCTGCGAACAAAACCCTGCTCTGGCTGTGACATTTGCCATAATGCGAGTCTGGTCCACGGCGATGAAGACGATGACAGTCAGGAGGCCATGGCAAAGCTAAAGGAGATTGTGGGTCTCTACAAGGAGTTTGTTGGGGCTGTTGAGACGGCAGGGACTGGTGCTGGGGGTAAGAGGGTAGGCCTCAGCGGGGCAGGACTGGGTCAGGGGGAGAGTGACGGGGTGAGGCTGCTGGCCAAACGCTGCACCGTGCTCATCTCCTCCGTATTCGCACTCACACAGCTCTTCAGGACACACACACTAGACTCTTCGGAGACGCCTGGCCACGTACCTCTCAACTTTTGACCTGTGAACTTTTACCCACTAATAACCAACTGACTGGAGGCGAGACGAGACAGCACAGAGTGAACTGGTGTGTAACCCTGTGTTCTTGTACAGTAAGTGCCATGCACACGCCACAGCACACGGACATACCCATTTTACACACAACCACATGGAAACACACACACACACACACACACAAACAAAAGAGGATACGTCATTGCTTGGACTCTTGTTGGACGCATATGGACTATGCAGTTGTACATATGAATTTTATAATTATATTATAATTATCTTATTTTATGATACAATATGTGTATGTAAGGATTGATTACCCATGTATGTATTTATGTATTTATTTTTACAATATTTGCACCATGATCTGTGGCGTGCAAAAAAAAAACTATGGATGTCACTGGAATTTTTATTTTTCCTTCTCTTTGAGACAGTGTTATGTTACCTTTTGCTGCTTTAAAGATTTCTCCACTCCACAAGGTGTAATCTGTAAATTGTCAGTTTTCAAGTTTATTACTAACAGTACGTTTTACTGACAAAAAGCCTAAAATATACTTTATCGCTCTTGCGAAATACAGAAATGGACCGATTTGTTTTGTATGCGCAGGGATCGCACCTTTTTAAAGGATTTAGTTTTTCAATATTACAGTCGCATATAAATTGGATACAAAACTATACCATTACAAAGCAGGGAGAGCACTTTTGACTGTTACAGATTGCACCTTTTTATGAGACACGTACCCTTGTGCAAAGTGTTTTTTCTACCCCCTTTTGCCCCGACTCTCCTGACTGACTCTTGAGTGAATGCTTCTTGGAAATACCCAGACGTATGCAGTATTATAACAGTAATCTAGTTCTCATCCAAAGGACACTACATATATATTTTCTGGGAATGTGCTGATTGGGCCCAGGGGACCTCTGTTCTTTAGTTTAGTTTTTGACTTGGCACAAGTGTGACTGTTAAACTCTGTCCAGATGTAGCAAAGATCCAAAGTCTTACAACACTGAGCCACAACTGTTCCCCACTACACGTTCCTCTTTGGGTTCACCACCTTATGAATAACACACTGACAGATGGACTGACTGCTGTGTGCTGGGGTCAGAACTTCACATATACATTTATACTGTATCTCTGTGTCCTGTTCTGTTTCTACCTTAGTTTATGGCTATGCAAACATAAAACCCTCACCCCCACCATATACTGTATATTCATTTCTTTATGTGCTAACATGAAAGACAACATTAGCCACATTATGTTTGTATGGATATAATGGGTGCTTTCTTTGTTGGGAATGTTGGCTTTTTGTCTTGTTTCAGGAGAACTTACTGCATTATGGATCGCAACCATTCTGCAAAGTTGCATGGCATTACCGTTTGTCAATATTAGGACTCCTGTCTATACTGATGTCTGTGAATTGTCTGTAAAAAAAAAGGATTCTTTTGCTCGATGAGTTTGCTGATGTGCAGTGTTCACTAATCAGCTCGTCCGTATCACGATGCCAGATCATTTGATGAGCCATCCGATCTGAGGGACTTACCCGAGCCACCTACGACACCGGGAAGGTAATTAAGCCAAATCAGCCAGCAGTGGTTTCTACAAGTGTGATTATGGGATTAGCTGAAATTAAGACTGCTTACATTTTCAGAGGCAGCTGGTGATGAGTTAGGTAGCATATTTAATCTTCCAAAAACATGTGCGAGGGAAATTATGTCTCGGTGGCTCTGACTGAAAAAATAAGAGGAGCTTCCAGTTGCCATGGAGGTATCGACCAGTAGCAGTGTCCATCGTCGCACTAATATCAAGACATACTGTGTGTCTCAGGAGCATCTCTAGCAGTTCATCCAACAGGCCCCGACAGTGAACAGTGCCTGTGTCACCTGTGTGTTTTGTTGCCGTATGCTACAACGGTGTCAACAGCATTTCATATTCAAAGAGGACATTGTGTTTCTACACGTTTTTCGTACCCACGTTCAATGAAGTCGATGTACCAAGAATTGTATTGTCCGGAAATAAACTACACACTGACCTTATTAATGTTGTTGCTCCAAGTGTTTGGGTTTTGTCATCTTGTATTGTGTCACTTTGAGTTCATGTACAAACATTGCACGCAGAAAGACGACAAATCAGATTAGAAGATGTTCAATTTGGTCAAATATTAAACCCAATGGCAAACTATGGCTCCAGAAAGAGTGCATACCTCCACCAAGACCCAACAGTCCCCTTATGAAATCACATTTAAATTCACTAGATCCAGATTTTTATTTTGATCTGCACCAAATCGCACACACCCATAAATATCAGTCCCTTAAACCTGTCTGATTCTTTTTTAACAAGATCCATGAATTATACTCAGAAAGAAATGTTGAAAAATCTGGAGCCAGCCCCCCGATCCAGCTCTGCACCAAAATGTAATGGGTTCGTCCTTATGTCATGTCGCACCGCACCACAAACTTTCATGAAAATCAGTTGCGTAGCTTCTGCGTCATCCTGCTAATATATGAAGAAATGTAGATGAAAACACAAGCTCCTTGGCGGAGGCAATAATGTGCCAACAGCACACAGAATGAAGACCTGAAGATAAATCTGCATCACTATTCGCACCCTCTCTTTAACGCTAATTAGTTAATAAGCATTACTGTGAGATTTCTGCCTCAGCCGTGAGTTGCTGCACTTCACAAATACAGTGTTTATCTGTGCATGTATCACTGCGGCCTAGTTCATTTTACCATCCCTCTTTCTCTCCTTTGGTACAGAAAGTGCCTCTAAAATATTTACACAGAGCCTGCAGAGTCAGAGCGACATTTTTACTCCTATTACTAAAATACTTCCTTAAATAATGGATTTAAAAATCAAAATCTTTATGATTTCGCCCAAGATGATCATCAGAGAGAGGGACGTTTTGTTAAAGTGGAGCGAGAACGTGGAGAGGCTTTGTGAGCACAGCCCTGACCCTGATCCAAAGTACCAATGTCAGATTGCCCTTAATCTGATCATCATCTGCAGCCTGACTTCTTGACACAGTAATCTAGAAAGTCGCACAACGCACTGTCGCACACGTAGAAAACAGTCTTGACAGTGTTATACCAACCACACAACCGACTGAAGTGTTTGTTCACTGTTCAGCTTGACTACAATACATCATTGTGTTGGTGATGCTGTTGTTGTTATTGATCACCAAGAAGGGAGATAGATGATATAGACATGATATAATAAAGTATGACTCAGTCACACAGAAGCCATTCGGTTTCATGACGGATGAAGTAAAACATCATTTGTCACACCCGTGACTTCCTCTTATTCTTCAGGAAAATGTGAAAGGCGACAAATTTCTCCACATAAACACCCAGAGTACAAACATGTTCACTCCCAACATTTTAATAGGTTGATTATTGGAACAGTTCAATTGGTTGCAGTTATTAATTTGGACATTTTAATGAGTGAGTTCTGTGTTTCGTGGAAAGTGGTAAACAGTGTAACTCGGCACCGGCGAGGGTGTCCTGCTTTCAAAAAACGTAGAAGAACACGAGGTTGTTACTTTCGAAGAGAAAATCCTGAAAAGATCTAACAAAACGCAGTTGATTGTTGAAGGACAAAATAAAAAAAAAAAGAATTGAAGAAATGGGCCAAGTGGTCCATTTACATGGCAGCTTGTGCTTTTTGTGCCACTGAACATTGCCCTGTCCCGCTCTTCTCTCGGCACCATTACTGCTCAGTCTCTCAGTGTCCTAGCAGCATGCCTTTCTTCTTCGGGCTGTCATACCCAGGGAGCGCTGCCACGTGGTGACTGCGAGTCTACTCAAGCTTGAAATCTGAGCCCATTATGTCAACAGATGTTACTGACAGAGCGGAGAGCAAGCGTGAGAGGAGGGAACATAAAGAGGTGAGCAGAGGGAGAGGAGAGACGCATGTATAAGAGCGATCACATAAAAGAAATATATTGAAGAGAACTCTGTTTAATAGTCAAACTATTTTCTTAAGCTGCGAAGGTTTTATTTAAAAAAAATAATAGCTGATTTAAACTGGGATTATTTGTTGCAGTAGAATGTGCAGTAGTGAATATTATTTATTCTCTCTGCCAAAGAATTTTAAAAACAGACAGGATTTGCATGTAACTGTAACTTTTACTGACGTATACATCAACGGGCACTTGTCAAAACTCAAATAATACACACGCCCTGCAAGTAACACTTTGGAAAATAAACAAGACCAACATGTCACATAGATGAACAAGGTGAAAAAGAACAAATAGTTTAAAATGGCCAGCCTGGACAGTGTTTCCAAGAACATGTACATCACGGATACTCACTGGCCTCGGGAGTTCACCAACAGCCGACACTGTGTATGTATTACATCTCCTTGACACAATTCTTAGGTTTTATAATAGCCAGAAGCAGACGTGTTTGAGTTGAGAGGCAGAATTCAGGTTCATCGACAAAGTGCTCTTGGTGGAAGGAATTGTCAACAAGACACCACAGCACACAGCACATAGCACATAGAAAGAAAGCAGCTTCTCTTACAAACACTTTATCCAGTCAAGGAACATTTGCGTGAAACTGTGGGAAAAAGAAAAAGCACAGGAGTTCAGTCTGCTCCGATCAAAGTTTGTACACAGAGCAAACAAGGGCATTTCAATTGGACCCTGGCACAAGTTTTGTTATAGGCGACAGAGTGCGTTCGGTTAAACTCTGAAATCAGTGAATGGTCACAATGGCAGGTGGTTATCTCACGCTGACTGTTGGCCCCGGTCAGAAGTGCAACATCATTGCTGTCTTTTAATTGTAGAAACTCCAGTCTCTCACAAACACTGCTGGACAGCTAGTGCATTGGCTTTACTACTTCCTTTTTCTTCTTGACAAACTGGATCTATGACTCCATACACGCATTTCCCTTTAAATACGTTCTCTGTCTTTCCTTTTGTCATCTCCACTCCCCCTCTCATATGAGCTTCAGCAGCAGCTCATAGGTGGCGTTGATGATCCCCCAGGAGAGGAGTGATCGGTGGTAATTGAGGTGAGCCCCTCTGTAGAGCATGGCCACGCTACCACCCCTCTCTCTCCACACTGTCAGCAGCACCTTTCTGCAAGACTGGAAGGGTCCACCAACCTGAGACTGGGCCCGGGACTTCACCACGTTTAATGGATAGAACATGATGCCCAGGGCGGACCCCAACACCCCTCCACACACAAAATCATTCACCATGTGACCTACTCGGCTAGTGGCTTCTGGGAGCTGCTCTTTAATGGGCCCCCGGAGCCCAAAGAAGAGCACATTGCTAGGGCTGTTACGGAGGAGTATGGGCACGAGGCCACGGTAGCACTCTCTGAAACCATACTCAGTCAGAAGTATCCGGAAGGTGTGGGCTGTGTTGTTGAAGCGGCCGTGGTGCCGATGGTCTTGTAGGAGAGTCTGCACACGCTCGAATGGCGTCAGGAAGGCCTCTGCAGTTCCTGCCAATGCTGCAGCAAAGCTTCGTGTGGCCAGCTCCGGCACACCACTGCTATCAGCCCGGTCCAATAAGACTCGAGAGAAGTCCTCGTACAGGCCAAACATGATGGCCACCGTGGTGCTCTTCTGGAGCAGTGGGGGCAACAGGCCCCGGTAAAGATTCCTCAGCCCATCCCTCTGGAGCTGCCGCACTGCCTCCGTGGCCAACACACCGTGCAGTTGCTGGCGGAACAGCACCTTCTGGATAGGGAAGGTCACCATGATATTGGTAAAAGCTGCAATGGAGCCACAGACATAGTGCTTCCCTTGATGGCCCAGCGTAGCACTCAGAGCCCCAGTAGGCAGCAGGGAGCGGCCTCCTTTAGAAAGGGCCGTCTGGGGCTGAGGTGTCCGGGCTGACTCCGAGTCCATGGTGCTAACAGCCATGGGAGGCTCAGTCCACCACAGCCTGATTCTCCAGCATCACGTCAACAGCACACTCTGTAAAATGTGCACCCTGTGTGTGTGAGAGAGAGAAAATATCAGATACATACACTCATTTCCATTGTTTTTTAAAAAATGTATTTTACCTCCACCAAGGTGGTTATGTTTTCATCTGTGTTTGATTTTCAGCAGAATTATGCAAAAACTGCAGGACGGATTACCACCAAGCTTGGTGAAAGGATGCATTATGGGTCAGGAAAGAACACATTCAATTTTGGTGCAGATCTGAACTTTCTTTAACAATGTGATTTTCAACATTTTCATAGGATTCTCAGAGAATAATTAATGGTTCTTCATAGAAAAAATCTGAAATGTTAAGGGGACGATATTATAGAGCAAAGAGCATCAATGGTTAGAAGCTTTACATTTTGAAAAAGACCTGCCTGATTTGTTTTCCTTTTCACCTAAATCGTACACACTGAACCTTTAACTTCACTGGACAATTACATTATATCTGTCAATATTTGTGCTGATATGATTAATTTGTGAAAATACTTATACTTATATATATAATATGCAATATATTGGATTCAGTCCAGATTAAATATATTGCACAAGCAGATTGAACCGTTTAACTTCCTGCCTTATACTTGTACAACCAGACTGCCCCCACTGGCAACAGATAAGAGCTGTTACACAACTCAATGTGTTGACAAGTGTCAGCCATGTCATGGTGTGGTAGAGCACAGCTACAAGTGACGGGAGACACCAGCTTTAACCATTTAATGTACATCACTAAACAATGCAAATTGAGTTGATGGTGTTTTATGAAAATGTTCTTTTTGAGGTAACAAAAAACCTAGTAGCAAAGACTGATGCATACAACAGCAATAATTAATCTTTGCTCAGATTAAAGCAAGACTATTCCGAAATCAAACACAAGTGTGTAAATAACCCAAGTAAATAAAGCAAGTTCTCGAGCAGTTGTCTTAATATAGAGCGAGGAGGAGACAGTGGGGTCAAATCTGTGAGGTTATTAAAAGGTTGCAGGACGTCAACCAAAATATCTCTTCAAGAATTCTTACACAAAGTTTCAAGTGAGTACCACCAAACCTGAATGAATGACTTCTGATGTGTAGGAGCCTGTTGTGGAATTTACAAGTGGCAACGTTTAAATAATAAGGTACTTTGGAGGTACTGGTATTTTAGTTACATGTTGTCAGACTCGAGTGAGGAAATTGCTTAACCACACTACATTTGCCAGATTACATTCACAGTTACTTTGCAGAAGAAGTGTTTTAAGAGAACATACAAGTCAATAAAACATTACTGAACTGGTACAACTCCTCAGTACACAAGTAATCTGATGATCACTTGCATAATTGAAACTTACAAGTTAATACAAACGTTGTATGTATACTACAGTTGTTCCTTTAGATAGTAGAGTCTGGATAAGGATTTCACCACAGTTTGAATGAAATCAAGTTTTCCCATCGTGGAAAATGGGCACATTATGATACTGACACCTTAAATAACTGGTTAGATCAGAAAACAGCTTCCTGATTATGAAATTCGATCATTTCAAATAAATACTTGACAGAACACGCCCTCTGTGTGAAGCTTCCTGGTCTCTCGGTATTTGGCGTGTCACACATTCTGTCAGTGGGTTCATACACAGAAAAGCCCTGATCTCACTTACAACAAGGACACGAAGACACACAAAAAGTCATTGAATGTACGAGTAGTTAAAGATCCAACCTGGCACCTCGGGCTAGCATGTTTAGCTCACTAGCGACACACAAGAATGCTGGGTTAGTTAGCCAACATAGCTAGCTCGACAGTGCTGGGGCCTGCTAGGTTGTGATAGCACCACTCGAGTCAGATGTGTGTTTAGGTGAATGAAAGAGGTGCTGACGTGAGACGTAATGCCAACATGCTAGAGAGAAAGAACACATTAGCATGCTAAGTGGCTAACATTCGAAACGGGACCAGCCCTGGTTGCTGATTGATGGTCGAAGACGACTCTGAAAGCAAAACAGCGTCTCGCGGTGTCTTTTGGTCAAACAAGCGACAGACCCGTAAAGTGGTGTTTACCTGCCGTGTGTACCAGTCGCTGTCCCGGCCCCGGGAGTGTGTTATTGTGTGGGAATCGAACCACAACTGTCTGTAGGTCGTGTCTGTGGATCCAACGACAGGTGACCGCAGCGGTTAAGCGTTGGCGCATGCGCAGATCTCACGGTACATGGACGAGGGTGGTAGCCGGATTCATCTGAGGTCGTTTCACATGTAAATACTCAGTCAGCTGTAATTTACGAGGCGAGCAGTGGACGGTGTGAGCTGCTAAATCGCATCAGAAGTTGTAGACGCACGATGTGGATCAAGTGAAACGGCCAGAAACGAGCAGTTCCGCGTTGTTTTGATGCTACCAGCTAAACACTAGCCGTAAAGCAGGACGTGGTATATTTTACGACTCCGGTGTGACATTATCACAGCGCTAGGAAATGTGTCGGTAAATGAAGATGTTTGTGTGAATACGCACATCGTCAGGTCGGTTAGCCTCTCTGGTTTGTTCTATATTTTTGTTATACGCGAATAAGATAATTGTGTAAAAGATTGAGAGCGCGGGTTGGTTGAACGTTTTTAGCAAAGATGTCAACAGACACAGACTTATGCAGAGCTAACTAGCTAGCCTCTGCTAGTTAGCCGTATTGTTGCACTTTTGGCACAGAGACGCTGTGCAAGCGCAACGAAAAACACGTCCACCCTGGTTTAAGTACACAGCCGTATGTATTAAACTACAGCCTGAGCTGCGTGTGTGAGGTTCGTCTGACGTCTCTGGCTGTGAAGGCTCGATTCATGTAAACATGTCAGCGCAAAAAGACTGCGACTTTCTGGTGAGAAGAGCCCGGGAGCTGGTGTCTGATGATCCCTGTGCGGCCAAAGCCTGGCTCATCACAGCCAGGACCCTGTACCCTGCAGACTTCAACATACAGGTAACACTGAGCTTCTGCTTTATTCCTTACTGATCATACTACCAGCTCAGCTGCACGTATTCCTCTGGGTGTCTCCTGTCACATGTTCAAATTATGAGGATCCTCTGTTTGGTTGACGTGTTTTCACAGTATGAAATGTACAACATTGAACGCAATGCAGAGAGGACCGCCTCTGCAGGGAGACTCCTGTATGACATGTGAGTTCCGGTGTGATTTCTCTATGTAAGTGTCCCTTCCATGCCTGTGCTCAGTGGCCAATGTCCTCTCCATCCTTCAGGTTTATCAACTTTCCAGATCAACCCACTGTGTGGCGGGAGATCAGTGTCATCACAGCTGCCCTACGCGGTGACTCTCAGGACAAGCATGCACAGTTTCTCCGAGGTGAGTGGAGTTCAACTCCGTCAGACCACATGAATACATTGTATATCCTCACTGTGAGGGGTCTGATAATGACCCCGTTCACTCCGGGTATTAACATCCGTCCTGAGTGATTGGATCACAAGTGGCCGGCGCCAAGTACAGGTCTGAATGCCCCCAAATGAGTCCTGAGCACACCCTGAGATCTGATCACTCAAATCACATTCGGAGGTGGTCTGTGACGTATGTGGCCACATTCTTTTCACTGTGTGACCATAAATGCTACCTGAGCCAAATATGAAGGTGAACTAACTCAGCTGACAGCCTCTGACCTGCTACAGTTTCAATGAATGAAATGTTTTGTCATGCTTCTCAGTGTCCACAAGTTGATTTGTTTATGGCCACCATCTCAGAATCAACACAGATCACCACATTGATCAATACCTTTGTTAAATTGGTATAGTTTGTCTTCATGGTAGAGTTGCACAAGATTCATTCAGCCCCTCCTGTCTCTTCACTCTCTCCATCTTGCACGCTGGCGCCAACGCAAAAATGACATTGGACACATCTGTAAACACATGTATACATGTTTATTTGCATATAGAACGGGGAAGTGAGAGCCAATCACAGGAGTAGTCACAAGAGACACGTTCAGAAAGCATTTTGACCAGGTGTGAACAGGGTCAGTCAAGTGTGGGAGGCCGTGTCGGGTGGAGCAGTGTTTGCTTTGAAAATCACAAGATCGTCCATTTTTATCTCTATTCGTGTGTGTGTTGTCCCAGGACTTTTTGAGACACTTCCTGGCCGTGTGCAGTGTGAAATGCTTCTGAAAGCCACCGAGCAGTGTTTCAACACTTTGGAGAAGGCAGAAATGCTGCTGCTTCTTCTGAAGCGCTTTCCTGAGTCTGTGGTCCAACACGGGGTAGATATAAATATGGAAACTCTTCAATTTTGACGTTTGAACTGAGATTAAATCAACATTGAACAGTCAATACTAACTATCTGCTGTATTTTTTAGGTCAATTTAGGAGAGACGCTACTGGAGGCGGAGGTGTCAGAGAATGTGGAGACTCCCGTCAACTGCTTCAGAAAACTGTTTGGTCAGTGAAACACATGTTTAAAACCGGTTGTTTCTGATTCATTTGAAAATGAAAATACTCATGCTATATGCATTTGTTTTACTATTACAGTGTGTGATGTCCTTCCTTTGGTCATTAACAACATGGACATGCGCTTGCCGGCCAGCCTGATGCAGAAATACATGCTGAAAGCAGCTGAATTCTATATTGGTTATGTTACCCGTGGGCCCTCACCTGATGTACAGATACAGGGTAAGGCTGCGCTTAGACATTTTCTTTGTGATAACCCAGTGTGATCATTTTGAACATCAAGATTCATGCTTGAAAGTTTTGTAAAATTTTTGTTCATTCTTCCGTTCTCTGTTCTTTCTTTTCAGGCTCTCAAGAAGCTGGATCGCTGAAGTCACCCAACATGTCCCGTGGCTCCCAGCGCTATGTGATTGACGGCCTGTCTGAAAAGTCTTCAGTGGTAGCAGAGCCTTGGGAGCGGCTGTTGGATATCCTCGCTGTGGTTGGAGCTCGCTGCGAGTGGCAGGGAGACAAGGGACAGAGGTGCTTTTTCACTCTGTCAGTCACTCACTTCTGTACTTTAGGGTTGTTTAGCCAACATGAATGCAGCCTAATACAGCAGCTCTGGAATTCATTCTATATTCACTACTGGTATAATAATCAGTTTTTGTTTTAAAGAGGTGTTGATTTTCGAGGCTTTAGTCTGTGGTCCTGTTGAACTCTATTGTGTATATGTGGATAAATCATTTAACCAGTCCATTATTGAGAAGCAGAGCACCCCAGAATATATAATTAGGAAATATATTTAAAAGGCAGTGCATATGTTTCAGTATAGTAGTATAATCGATAGTAGTGTAGGAATATAGAAAATGTCCAAATAGTAATAAATCCAATTAAAACTAGGGCTACGTTGTAGCTCAGAACGGGCCCGAGCACACGCAACTCGGGACCTGTTGTGGTTGGTGGAGAGAGCGATCGGCAACCGGGCACACGGCTCTGCGTTGCATGCGCTTTGCGCACTGCGGGAAGGATAAACGCTTCACTTCCTGCGTCTGTAATGCGACGTCGATCCTTGCCTGCTAATTGCTCATTACGGTCCACGCAATCAATTGCAGATCACACGGTGAAAATGTTATGTAAATTGAATGATAGTTGTAAAACAAAGCTTACCTCCTGTTGCCAATAGGTGGCGCCATCACTATTATTACATACAGACTAATAGATCCGTTCAAGTAGGGGCTCTGATGTAGCGTGAGCAATTTTGTGTCAATTGGACAATGTTACAACAACTTAATTTTCACACTGATCAGTAGGTGGCGCTATGACCCTGAGGAAATATTGACACATAGAGCTGTTCAGGCTTGGACCCTGATCATGTGACAGAAGTTTCGTGGTGATAGGACAATGCACAGTGGCGTTATGACAACATCGTCTCCTTTGGCGAAGGATGAACCTTCGCCGCACCTCAATGTTTACACGGTTTGAGGAAATGTCACAATTCTGACCATGGTCCTATGACTTGACTCAGCTCACTTGAGCTGTATGTTGTAAAGCAACCAGGAGCAGTGCATCAAAGTATGAAACATGTCACTTCCTGTCGCCAGCAGGGGGGGGTTTGATGATGAGTCAATATGGACACATGGATCTGATCAGGGTGGGACTGAATGTGTGAATGAGGTTTGAGGCTGATAGAACAATGCACAGAGGAGTGTGGTCAGACCGTGTAACGTACACTTAAAAAATTCTCTTTTTACTCTTAATCATGAACTAAAGTTGTCTCAACATTAATTGACACATCAGTAAGTTTAATTTAGTTTCCAACATATTAACAATTTGAAAATCTGTGTGAACAAATTCTTCAGCCCTGGGGAAGAAGATTTGTGCCTTGGGCAAACCATGGTCTTACACTGCCCTCTAGTGACCAATATTGCAGGTGCAGCTCAATCATCTTGATTTGACTCATCAAACGTTAATGCCACGCCACGGTCAGACTGTGTGATGAAATCATATATACACCTCTGTCCCAGTTTTAGTGAAGATCGGTGAAAGCTAACTGAGGGGCTTTTCCTTAGATGGCGCTGTTGAGCCATTTTGCCACGCCCATTTCAAATTACTCCAGAATACAATTACTTTTTAGGGTTTTGAATTTCCTGCAAACTTTGGTGAGAATTTGATACATGTCTAGGCCCTGAAAAAGCCCCAAAAGGGAAATACAAATCCTTCGAAATACAATAGGGCCTCCCACCGGAGGTGCTTGGGCCCTAATAAACATTTATAACGTTGATGTTATGAAAAAAAAAACTAGAGACCATCTTGTAATGGGTAGTAGTTCATGGGTCGGTTCACACATCTTTCAACTCAAGCCTTCATTTTGATCTTAATTACACATATAAAGTTTATCTTCACTATATCTTGTATGTGATGCTGTCATGATGACAGAATCTGTCCACAGACACACACAAGCACACACACTTAGTAGAAGAACTTCAAACTGCCTCCACAGTAGCTGTCTCCAGGACGACATTTTGCCTTGATCACACACACCAACCTTCATGGTAAAAATAACACTAGTATGCTATGGCGGCAAATAATTACAGTATTTGTTGTATCTTTGTTTTTGCGTGTATGTGTGCGTACTAGGACTTATGTGGACATGCTGCTGAGGGTGAAGGAGTTGTGTCGCTACCTCCCTGGTCTGGAAGGAGAGACTCGGTCCCGCTGCTGCAGCCAAGTGGTCATCTGTGCGGCACTCGTCCTCTTCCGCAGCGCCTTTCTCTATGTCTCATCTGTTCAGCCTGCACTGTTCCAGGGTCAGCTTCTGCAAGCACACACATTTCCCTGTGTGTTCATTTCACTCTAGTTCCTCTGGTTATGCCCCTCTGTTATGTTTTCAATCAAAGGTTCAATAATCAAATGATGTGCTTATGTTTGGCAGCCGTGAATGCGCTGAGTTCGGGGCCATGGATCCTTGTAGAGGATTTGAGTTCGGTGTATAATGATCTGGAGCTGGAGAGGGGAGCTGTGAAACATGCACACAAGAAACGCAAACTGGCTGATGGGAGAGAGAAGACTATGGTGAGATTAGATCAGAGATCATTTAGATGTATTTTTGTGAAAAGCCAAAGATGGATCACTTTCACAAAGAGGTTATAGTATGTATCTATTTTCATGTCATTTACATTTTGTTACTATGCATATGTCTGTGTGTCATATTAGAGCTCCGATGACGAGGAAGGGTTGGGAAAAGGCCGTGGTCGACACATCATCGTAAACAAGACTGAGATGCCCAGCTGGTCAGAGACTCTGGAGAGCTTCCGCACGGCGAGGGAGAGCTGGGATCTGCTTCACTCCCATGACGGCCTGGAAACTGGTAAACACCTCTAATGTGTGTTTTTTGTTTGTGTTTACACATCCATGCAGGGTCCAGTCAACCTGTCACAGTGTCATAAGGTGGCAACCACAACAAATTCATCAACAGATGCAGACGTTTTCTCTTTGTCTTTAGATGTTTACTACTGTTACAACTTTTTTTTTTTTATAATTCTCTGATATATTCTCTCTCAGCAATTCTCTCTCTAAAATTTCTCTTTACATAACGGCCCCTTTTTAAAATACAAAAACCAGGAAAACACACACAAAACAGCACAAAATGCAAATGCTCTGCAGTGTTGTAATTAAATATCATAAAATGAAGCGCACCAGAACATTCATGACTACATGACAACAAAATGAATAATTTAACTGTTTTGTGTAATTTTGACAGAGTTCAAGAAGATCTGTGCCTCTTGGAAGACAGACAGCTGGTTATGGTTCAGAATATTCCTCACTGACATGATCATATATCAGGCAAGAAAATCATACTCTTTTTTCTGTTTGGGACAAAACTACATCTACTTTATCTGTAATATATTTTTTATCATTTTACATTGATCACCTTATTGATCACCTTATTTATCACTGCGTGGAAAAGCAGCAACATATTTTTGCAATCATTTAGTCTAAAAATGATTTCCCTCTCCCTCCCTCTTCAGGGACAGTACCGTAAGGCCCTCTCCAGCCTGCACCAGATGGCTGCAGTGCTGCAGCCTCAGCCAGGGCAGCAGAGCCCCTCAGGTCAGGTCAGTCTGGAGCAACACAGGGCCCTCATACAGCAGGCCTCCTGCCACTACGCACTGGGAGAGTACAGGGTAAAAACAAACACACACAAACACACACACACACACACACACACACACACACACACACACACACACACACACACGGTTGGAAGGATTCCATTTTTATTTCTTTTTTCATTTTATATCTATTAAATGCACAGGTTACCCAAAATACATTATATTACTCTTAAAATTGCACAGAAATTCTGATAATATAGCATCTCAATGAAAATGATTTAAATTCACTTCATCACTTTCATCCACTTCATCACTGAGCTGTTGTTCTTATAATGTTTATACTGTTTCTCATACTGTATTGTTATGTGTATATTTGGGAACATATTTTAGGTTCAGTATTTTCTAACATCTGCTGAATATAGCACAAAAACCTGATGCTCTTTGGACCATGCCTGAAAAATGGATGCATAACACTAACTGGCCTGCAGGTGGCCTTATAGTCACGATATTTACAATGAACTTGTCATTGTAAACATTGTGACTAACTGATATTTCATTAATCTAGTGTTTTACCAGATTTGTAACATAGGTGCAACTATGAAGTCTTTAAAAATGTTATTATAAATTTTACCTGAAATGTGCACATACCTGGTCATCCATGATTTCCAGAGAAGTTTTTGGTCCAGTAAAGTGATACCATAACACACGGACAATACATATAACGTGCTTACAACGGGATTTAAGATTAAATATGACAAAATAATAGCAGACAGTTTAGATTGAATATGAAGGTTTATGTGATATTCCTGCCCTGTTTACAGTTGAGATGTAGATTTTGTACCATATCTGTTGATCAGATGGCCTGTGAGAAGCTGCTCGATGTTGTAAGTGGGCTGAATCCCCCAAACCAAGAACCATCAAAGACCCCAGAAGATCAGGGAAGAGTCAAGGCCAAAATGAGGAAAGGTAAACACTTACTGGTTTTGTAAAGCAATGGTCATGTGACAATTCTAACTTATGAACAGCTTTTAAAAACTGATGTCTAATTAAGTTTTTGTTTTGAGTGCAAAATGGATACATATTTTCATTTTTTGTATTTTACATTTGTATGATAATACATTTTTGTGATTCAATACTACTATAAAACAATGCTTCAGTTGAACTGTGTGTTCTTGGCGGCAATCTGCATATTCGTAGTAACCACCTTTAATCCCTCAATGATTCAAGATACAGAAGTCAAAATAGTGACACTGATTATCGAGTGACACAATTATGTGTTGTCAGATAATTATATTATTTTTTTCTCTTAACTAGGCAATGACCTGCGATTGCTGCCCTGCACCAGCAAAGCTGTGTTACCTTTCTGTCTCCAGCTCATGCTCGCCTGCTTCAAGGTACCTACTCTACATCTGTGCAGTCTATGATTTCTATAGTTTTACTGTGATAACATATGCACTATTTTTGCTTGTGAATTTTTCGATACTATGTACATTTAAATCTTTGTCTCTTTTTGGCCAATCAGCTCCGTGCCTTCACAGACAATCGTGACGACCTGTCCCTCGGTCATGTGGTGGTGCTTCTGCAGCACGACTGGCCACACGGGGAGATGCTGTTTTTAAAGGCGGTGGATAAAATCTGTCAGCAAGGCGGTTTGCAGTACGAGAATTTCTTCAACTATGTCACCAGTATCCTTTAATTGTAACTACTCTACAACGACTAGAATGGATTTATAAATACTACATATAGACTAATAATATGTGGTCTCATCTTGGATGTTAGTTTCCATGAGCTCATGACTCTTGCCAGATATTGACATGCTGGAGGAGTTTGCATATCTGCGTACTCCAGAGGGAGGTCGAATTCAGCTGGAGCTGCTGCCCAATCAGGGAATGCTGATCAAGTAAGCGCCTCGCAGACACATTCCAGCTGGCATCGTGACTCTGCACACTCCCGTTCTGTTGTGTTTTTATACAAAACAGTGCTATTGACTGATGATCTAAGTAGACATGGCCTGTGGGGAAATTTTTTACTTTGAAATGAAACTGTTGGTAACGGAGCGGGCATTTTTAACAAGGAGGGGTTAACAGTTAAATAAAGCTTCTTTCAAACTCCTTCATTCAATGCTGTAGAAAGTTAAGACTCTTGAATGCACCCTCACTGACTGAGAGTTGTTGAATGTTGCTCTCCCTCAGGAACCCTAGTCCCGCCTTGGGGGTGGAGTTAAACACCCTACTACTACAAGGGGTGCAGGCGATGGACAGGTACCCCAGGCCCCTCCTCCCAGAGTCCCTCATTCTTCCCCCACACCAGTCACCCTTCCTTCATTTCCCAACCTCAAGGCTTGTCATCCCCCCAGTTTTGGTTTGGGCCTGTCATTTTACATCAAGAGTTAGACGTTCTTTGATTTCCTGTCGGCGTTTGTTTATTTGAGCCATTGCTCGTCTTTCTGTGGTCATTACTGTTGTCGATGTTGTTATAGTTGTTATTCGAGGATTATGTTGGTCTTGTTGTACAGCTGATTTAGTTTTTTTTGCTTTTCATGACACTTGATAACATTTCATTTGTGGACATGTTTTATGTGGTTTTTATTTATGACTATGAAAGTTTTGTTGTATAATAATCTTGACTGGTTGATGAGCGTGAAAGAAAAAATGTAGCATTTTGTCTTCATGACTTTGTCTTTACTGCATAGGTCACATTTCTGTGTCTTTGACAAATCAGCTCATAAGAATACATTTCTGACCATGTGTATGATTGTGTTCATCTTTTTTCTTTTCATCATTTTCACTTTTACAGACACCACACGGTGACGCGGGGAATCACCAAAGGAGTGAAAGAGGATTTCCGTCTGGCCATGGAGAGGCAGGTGTCGCGTTGTGGGGAGAACCTCCTGAGCGTGCTTCACCGTTTCTGCATCAATGAAAAAATCATCATCATCCAGTCTCTTCCTTGACACCAGGACTGTGACATTTGAATCTGTTCGTAACAGATATTCAAGACACAGATTTAACGCAGCTGGACTGACCTCATGACCTTAACAGCTGCGGTTGCTGTCTCAACAAAAGGACACATCACTTTTAGCTCTCGTCTCTTTTTCCTCTTTAATTGTACTCGAAAAGTTGTCTTGCCTTTAAAAGTGGATCTATCTTTTCAAAAAGTTGGAGAAAAGACTGGTTTTGCAAACATACAATGCTCTTGCAGTTTTCGCAGAATGTGCATCGTTTTCCTTTTTACCACAATATGTGCTTTTAACCACATTTGAAGTGGTTTAATCATATTGTGATATTTTGTGGAAGTCAGTGTTGATAAAAGAATCAAGTGCGTTTTTGATATTCTCTGGTAATGTTTATTGTTTTTGTTACAAACCTGATCAACTTGTTAGTTTATGTAAATGTCAACATTAAATGTCATTTGAATTGTTTCAAGAAGTTAGCATGTGATGTGATTTAAATAGTACAAACTTAAAACAACTCGCAGCACAAGAAAGCAGACTCATGTTAAAGGAATACAAAAAAAAGCGATACACTCAAGTGTCCCCTGTGCTCCTACGATTTTACTCCTATGTTCCCTTTTGCAAACTTCCTCTGCCACTTTCCTACTTCGTCTTCCAACTTCCTTTTCCTCTTTTAAGCCTGCCCTGTGCAGTCACTCTATCTCTGTGACCGGTGCGTTGGGCAGGTCTGCCTGTAGAGCAGCTCTGAGGTTCACCCAGAACAGCCTGTGCTTGGCCATGTCCTGTGGCCACTCCAAGTAGGTGTGCCGGCCCATCATGGCCTTCAGCTGATAGTACTTGGATGGGATCGTGTATTGAGGCAGAGGCTCTAGCAGAACCAGCACGATGCTGTCGGAGCCCCGGGAAAGGCGCTGGTGGCTGGCGAAGTACAGCTCGTAGTGACACCAGTCGCTCTTGACAAAGTGAGCCGAGAGCACAAACAGGGAGCGCCTGCTTTTCTCCACGCAGCCGATGATGTTCTCTACAACTGTCTTTCCCGGCACAAAGTGTTTCTCATGAAGGCAGATTCGGAGGCCTCCTGCAGGACCTTCAAGGTTGGGAAGGAGGGAGTCGTGCACCCAGTCGGTGTCGTGCTGGCTGTAAGACACAAAAGCATGAAACTCGACACCGATCAGGTCCTCAGGTCGGACTTGTCTTGTTCTGGCACGATGTTTGGCTCTGGTCCACTTCCAGATCATCCCCATGTACCAGGGAATGTCTAAACGGTGGCACAGGGTCACAACTGCCAAAATCACTACCACTGCTGGGCACAAGATGGTGGCTGCCAGGATGCCAACATTGCAGGTGACCTCTGGAATCCAGATGTCTTTCAAGATGGTGTCTCGAGCGTCCTCTGGGTAGGTGCAGTAATACTCCACTGGCCAGCTCAATAATTCAATTCCTGTGTGACTGTTGTTCCTTTCAGATTCGATGCCAAGTCGTATGAAACCCCTCAGAGCGCAGGTGCAGGTGAAGGGGTTGTAGCTGACGTCCAGGGTTCTCAGCTCGGGGCAGGTATCCAGCCTCCTCACAGATGGGGCGTGGAGGGAATTTGACCTGAGCAGAAGCTCGTTCAGTTTAGGGAAACCGTGACACACAGGCAGGTCCCGCAGCCTGTTGGCGATCAGATTCAGAGATTTCAGGTTTTCCATTTTAAAGATGGATGACGACACCACAGAAACCTGGTTGTTCTGGAGGTCCAGCGTCTCTGTTCCTTCTGGTAGACATTTAAAAACGGAGTCCGTGAGACGGTTGGAGGACAGAGTCATATTGGTGATGTTTGGTGGCCACACACACTCATCTGTACCCTCGTAATAGAGGGAGTTGAGGCTGAGGTCAAGATGCTGCAGTGATTTCATGTGTTGCATGCGTTGGCTCAGCAACTGGAGACTCTTGAGATTGTTGCTGACCAGAATCAGTTTTCTCACGTTACTGAGAGTCTGACACTCAACAGTTTGCTGTTTCTCCACCATGGAGAAGATGGTGTCCGATAAAGCACAGTAGGAGAAATCCAGCTGGAGCATTGGACTCAGTGACTTTGGGCAGGTCATGTGTATGATTGGAGTCTCTGTGACTGAGAAACTCTTCACAGGTATATTGATGAAGAAGTTGTATACGGCCTCCTGTGAGAAAAAGAAAGACTTCACCACAATCCTTCTACTCGAAAAGGATTTCATTCTAGACTTCTGGGTCACCTTAGTGTCTACATAAGGCAAATCATACAGGGCCACATCAGAGCTGCTCAAATGGGTGATAGATGTTTGCAGAATCACATTGACAAAGTGAGTTAAGTCGTGCCATTTGACTGATATGTTGGTGAGATGAAGATGAGAAGTGCGGATTTCTACCCTCTGGCTAAGCTGCTCACTAAGTTCCCTGTAGCCACCTGTCAAATTCATCAACTCCACTTCGTCAAAGAATGACAGAGCATCAGAATACAGGCCACGGTCCACAATCTTACTACTGGTGGAGGCTATCTGAAGCCTTTGAGCGTGAATGTCCTTCAGGCTGCCAGCCTCATAACCCAACTCATCCCCCAGACAAAGTGTCAGCGTTTGCAGTTTCTTTTCAGCGATGCTCTTGAAATCACCCACACTGATGTTTTCTGCCGCAAGTGCCAATCTCTCCAGTTTCGCCAGGGAACTGAAAGAATCCCCCAGTGTCATTGTGACGAACGAGTTCCAGGTCAGATTCAACGACAGGAGATTTCCTGTGTGCAGGAGGTACTGCTGACCCGCCAGGTTCCTCAGCCTGTTGTGGGACAGGTCCAGATCCTCCAGGAGTGGAGTGTCGAGGAACGTCCCTGGATCTATCCCCTCCAAACTGTTGCACGACACATTCAGGCGCCTCAGGAGGGTGGTGTTTTTAAAGTCTCCTTGGTGAAGTTGCTGTATGTGGTTGTGTGACAGATCTAAAAACTCAACCCCCTGAGGCAGGTCTCTGGGGACTGAGGAGAGGTTCTGGGACGAGAGGTCCACGCTGCTGTCAGGTGATGAGGCGAGTGAGGTGAGCTGCTGGAGTCCCGCCAACATGAGTGCCGCCCAGAGGGCCTCAGTCGTCGGCCTCATTTTTTTCCTGGACAACAGTAAGGAGATAAATCAGTGTTATCATTGTTCATCTCACAGACTTTATGTAAAGTTATTATAATTTTTTCTTCCCTCATGTGACCTGCGGCGTCTTCTGCTTGGACATAACAGGAAGTGTTTTCTTTGAGAATAAACTGTCAGAGATAAATTTAGTATTATGCATCCCCCCGTTAAACACATATCACAAATGTAAGTATCCCTTGTAGGCTATGGGTTTCATTTTATATAGATTCATATGGTCAGTAGGTGGATGAAGGGGGATTCCAATCCCTATAAACCAAAATGATCAATAATTCATCCCCTTTGAAAACCTGTCTATTCAGCCATGTCCTCCCAGACAGACATTCAGCCTGGATCACAGGTCTTTCACTTAGGGACCATCAATAAATTCCTGTTTGAATTGGGGGGGATCAGCATTGGTTTTGATAACGGACTCCAACTTATATTTATATCATATATATATATTTCATAATATATTTGGATATTATTGCTATCCTCATATTGATAATTCAAAAAAAACTGACATTTCTATCAATAGCTTCCATGTCATGTGACCCAATGACTCCAAACTAATGCAAAATTGTATTGCTACCCTAGACAAACAGGACACACCTATTTTTCTTTTTAGATTTTATTGCTTCTGATATGTGAACCACTAACTGCAAACTAATACTGGATTATATTATTACCCTGGACAAAGAGGACACACCTCTCTATATTGGATTAAAGTGCTTCTGATATAATTTTTTAAATTTTGATCTACTTAGGTGATATGGAAACGTAGTAAGTTATGTCACCCCACCTTCGTTACACAGTTTCTGTTGGAAAACTACCAATAACTATCTCTCGTGCGACATTTGGTGTAAAAGTATGTTATTTTTACTATGGCTCTGTTCTGTCAAAGGAAGAATTGTTGCTGTTTTTAAATATGACCAACAGGGAGCAGCACTGCGTTTATTACTATTTTTGGCCCCTTGCTCACTTGGTTTCAAACTTTTCAAACAAGTCACAGTTTGAACCATTATGATTTAAAAACCTCACCTGTCGTCTGCATGTTGGGTTTTTAATACTCTGCTATATATGACAAGATGACATGTCAGTTGTAAGAGACTATATGCTGGTAAAATGAAAATGTATTTATCGATTATTATTATTAATAAAGAATAATAAAAACTATATTTTCAACAGTTTAATACAGAGACAAACCAAAAGGGCACTAACCTGTACTGAGGTCAGATGGATTTTCCGGCAGTGTTTATAGTTTGTTGAGAGTTTAATTAGTTGCTATAGTTTCAGCAGGTGCAAATCTGTGCTCATGTTTTCAAGTCCAGAGAAATGTCAGTTGCAGAGGTTTGAAATCTCAGAGGGTGGAAAATGAAAACTGAGTAAAAAAACTTACTGCAGTCGGAGGATGTGCCTCTGCTCGTCTCTTCTCTTCGCTCTCTGCTGCCGTTACAGTGCATATCAACGCTGAGGGGAACAGACACAGACACGAAAGCTATTCTCAGACCAATCACACATTTCTCTCTTCTACATCCTCTATTTACTTCCCTAAATCTGCCCTCAGGGAGAGGATTTACTGTTCTCGTGATGAGATACATGTTGAACGAGATTATATCATCACGTGCAGAAAGTGAGACGAAGTTTTAAGAATTAATGTAATTAAATCTGAATAACTTGACAAACAGGGCAATCGTACTTTACTGCAAAACACCGGTTTGTCTCCTTTGTACTTTTTCTTTTATGTCTTTTATGAAACAATGTATATATACTGATGCAAACATACTGTTATCCAGTCACAATGCTGCTCAGTATATCTGGATCATAATCTCTGAACCACAGTGACCACACTGAGGTCAGTCTGGGTGGGAAATGACTATGTCCTAACACAACAGATTTATCCTACTGATGCCTCGTCGCAGAGCGTAACCTGGGTAACTACGCTGTTTACTCTGGACAGCTGCACACACTGCCCTGATGAACGAGCACAGGGACAGGAGCTTTTTGATGCAGTTTTCTAGTGACCGGGAGGCTTAATCACAGAGTGTGTACAGACAGATGTACACGCACACTTCCCATCAATGTTTTTAGTCTGGTCCCTCTGCTTTTCGCTTGGTCCAGTTACTCACATAAGTGGAGCTAAATTGAATAAGGTCATATGAGCTGGTGTGACTGTTCTCACCTGGCGAGGTTTGATCAAATCTTGGAAGAAGCGTGTGGACATGCTTCACTGCTCCAGGCCATAAGACAACAAGATAATAGCCTTTGTGCGCATCTGTATTTTTTTATCAGGCTGCTCTTGTTTATATTGTCATCCCCATCAAGGAGGTTGTGTTCTCATCTGGGTTTGACTGTCTGTTAGTCAGCAGGATTACACAAAAACTACAGGGTGGAGTGGTGGACAGATGTGTTATAAGTCAGGAAATCTGTTTTTCAACATTCAATTATTGGTTGATTTCTCCTCACAGAATAATTCATCATTCATTTCTTGATGGAAAGAAACACACATATTTAGGAGACTGATATTTACCAGTGTGTGCAATTTGGTGCAGATCCACATTAAAATGAAATAAAAAAGGATCTAGTGAATTTAAATGTGGTTTCATATGGGGACTGTATGTCGGTATGCACCTAATACATCTGGAGTGTGAACTTGTAGTGGAAAAAATGTAATCCCTTGAATGAAATGTGAGCAGAAAAAAAATCTGTATGTGTTTGTGGGACCGAAATGTGAACTCTGTTATCGGGCTAAGATCAGAGTACAAGGTAATTATTGACTGAAGAGCCTTCTTTACAGCAATGTTTACAGTGTGTGTGTCTGTGTGTGTGTCTTCACAAGTGTCATTCCTCTCCTTAAACATTCTTTTTGATTTGATGATATAACCGAGGGATGCCTGCGTTTTTTGTTTTGAATTACAGGTGAAAATAATTCACCTGAAACCCACCCAGAAGTGTAGTAATAAGAGCTTGTGTGTGTGTGATGTAAGTCAGCCGCTGTATGTGTGGACATGATGTGGTCGGGAGGGGCTGAGGGAGCGATAAGGAAGTGTGACCAGGTTGTCAGATGGATACTGCAGCACCTTTAGAGCCTCACTTGTCCCTCTCTCCTGGCTGTGATCATTCCTCTCCCTTCCTTCAACACCATTATGGATCTTCTGTCAATCACAGGAGGGGTTTTGAACAGAGCAGCTGCTCTGACTGACACCAGTTATCTCCTTCAAGTGGAACTCTGAAACAAGGTGGACTCCCTCAGCATGCTGAACCATCCTCCTCCTCACACACTTCAGTGGCTCTCGCTGTGCACCCTGCTGTCGGTGTGTTGCTGGAACAAGGCCGCCTGTTCTCCTGGGGAGGGCAGGGAGATTTGGCAGCAGCCCAAGCCAGACCCCATCAAAGCCCAGTCTTTCCTTCATGACACCTTCCCCTCAGGATTCCTCTGGGGCTCAGGGACGTCTGCCTTCCAGACAGAAGGAGCCTGGGACCAGGAGGGGAAGGGAGCCTCCATTTGGGACCATTTCACCCACTCATCTGTCAGTGGTGATTTGGCAACCGAGGCTCCCAATGTGGCCAGTGATGGCTACACTCACTGGGAAGAAGATGTCAAGGCTCTGGAGTTGCTGGGTGTGAGATCATACTCCTTCTCTCTCTCATGGCCCAGGTTGTTTCCTGATGGGAACGCCAGGAGCCAGCCCAACAGGGCCGCTGTGGAGCATTACAGCCGCCTCATAGAGAGGCTTCTGGAGAAGAAAATCGAGCCCATCGTCACTCTGCATCACTGGGACCTGCCACAGGCCCTGCAGGAGCGATATGGAGGCTGGAAGAATGACACACTGGTGGGACTGTTCGAGGAGTATGCTGCCTTTTGTTTCCACACATTTGGGAGTCGTGTAAGATACTGGCTCACGATGCATAACCCCTACCTGGTGGCTGTGCAGGGGTACGGGACAGGTGTGCACGCCCCTGGAGAGACAGGGGGTCCCTCTGCTTCTCTTATCGTGGCCCACAACCTGATCAGGGTAAGTTAGACTGGAGCCTGTTCTGCTGCTGGGCTGTATAAGAAAATGTATCTCATAGTGCAGGCCGTCTGTAAACTTTGAACTTGTGCAACTTTTATCAGTTTATGACATTGAATATTTGCATCGTCCAATTGATTTTGAGGTCATAAGACAGTGATTCTAACACAGACGAGACCCTTGCTCTCATATTTTGTTCAAGCAATCAAGTTAAATCAATGACACGTTTTATTGCATTGTAACATACACTGATGCAAAGCTTACCTCTAATACAACTTTTAAAAGATCAGCTTGTCATATTTCGTTTCAACAGGTTTGTGATCGGTAAACAGGAAAGATTAATTGGTGTCAAAGTCCACCACATCAGCACTTCTGTGCTGGAGAGAAGCAGCATGTGACAGGAAGTCATGGAGATATGCTTCATTAATAATCACTTATGATTGTGCAGTCGAGTGTTGAGCACAGAAGAAAGCACAAGCAAAAAACAATTCTATGAGTCTAATAGATTTGTTTTCATAATGACTCCACCGAGGAAGTCATGACTCTGGTCCCACTTGTTGGTTTGCATGACATCTAAAGAATGAGGGTAGAAAGTTAGGTCAGTTTATGGAGGAGGAATAAATCATTTGCAGAGCTACAATGATTCTGGGCTGGATCCAAATGTTTGTTTTTTCTAATTTATTCAATATAGAAGATTGAAGATTGTGCAGCCTTTGATACAAGAATGCACTTTTTAAAAAAAAATTAAAATTCCTGTCCTGTCAATAAATGCAAAATGCCCCTAAAAACATCTTTAAGAAACAGATCTACACCTGTGCTTTTTTACTGCTACATGCAATGTTGTCAAAGAAAATCTACTATTATATAATGGTGATTTTGCTTTAGATCACTGTGCAGTGCATCATAATATGTCTTCTATGATTTTCAGGCACATGCCAAAGCATGGCACACCTACAACACCCACTTTCGCCCAACTCAGAGGGGTAAAGTATCCATTGTTCTGGGATCCCACTGGATCGAACCTCAGAGCGGCCAGGCCACAGCTGCCAACGTTGAGCTGTGCCAGGAGTCAATAGAGGCTGTGCTCGGCTGGTTTTCCAACCCCATCTTTGGAGACGGGGACTATCCGGTGTCTTTCAGATCCAAGCATGGGGCCCTCCTGCCCACGTTCACCCCTGAGGAGAAGCTCTGGGTGCAGAAAACAGCCGACTTTTTCGCTCTCTCCTTCGGGCCTTACAACCTCCGTCTGGGTCGGACCCTGATCCAGTATGGGCAGACTGTGACCCCAGACCTGAGGCGCATGTTGAGCTGGATAAAGCTGGAGTATGGGGACCTGAGTGTGCTGGTGGCTGAGGGAGGCTGGTTCTCTGAAGCAGGGGTGGGAAGGGAGGACACAGTGTCCATTTATCTGATGAAGAGTTTTATCAACCAGGTCCTGCAAGGTAATCGAAGAACTGGAAAGATCAAAATAATGTAATGAAATCATAACATAAATATGTTAAATCCGTTTGTCTCTATTATTGCTGTCTTTTCTGTTACAGCGATTAAGTTCGATGGTGTGCAGGTGTTTGGCTACGTCGCCTGGTCTTTGGTGGATGGATTTGAGTGGAATTATGGCTACACTGTCAGAAGAGGCCTTTTCTACATTGACTTCAGCCAATCAAACCCAACCAGGACCCCCAAGACGTCTGCTCTGTACTACAAACGTGTTGTCGCTGACAACGGCTTCCTCAAAGGTGAAACCTCCAGTGAGGTCAAGGGTCGTTTCCCGTGTGACTTTCACTGGGGTATTGCTGACTCCACTTTACAGGTGAGAGGACAAGAGGGGGATTTTGCTGAAGAAAATGCTTAATAATGGTTCCTACCACTTTGACTTTGTCTTTTATGTTGTGGCAGGTCCACTTCAACCCTTTCTCACCACAGTTTACTGACCCACATCTGTACAGCTGGAACCTGACGGGAGACGGATCATTGCGTCCCGTCCCAGGGGTGAAGCTCCGCATTAGACCAGCCCAGTGCACTGACTATTTGGCGATTCGTGGTCACCTTCGCTTGTTCGCATCCACTGGGGCATCTCACTACCGCTTCGCCCTAAACTGGTCTCTGATTTTACCCCATGGTGACCTCTCTCAGGTGAACTCCGAGGCTTTGAGGTAAATAATAAATACATGCACGTCAACATGATCTGTCACAGTTTCAGTCATCCCAACATCCAGCGCCAATTTGGATTTAAAGATGAGCCCCACTGTCTTTATCTGAGTCAGTCTTTAATTCATAATTCTAAATTTTGTTTCCCCTTTGTTATTACATCTGAAAGGTACTACCGCTGTGTCCTGACCGAGCTCAAGAAGCTAAACCTGGAGGCAGTCGTGATCCTCTACTACCCCACACACAGAGCTCCAAATCTGGGTTTGCCAGTTCAAATCCATGCCTCTGGGGGTTGGCTCAACCACAGCACAGTAGAAGCTTTTCAGGAATATGCAGCTCTGTGCTACGAGCAGCTGGGGCCCTGGGTTGGATACTGGATCACCATCAATGAGCCGAACAGACTCGTAGATGTTTATTCTGATGGGAAAGAAAAGCATCAAGCAGCTCACAATCTTCTTCTGGCTCATGCGAAAGCGTGGAGGTCATATGAGAAGGGACAATACAGAGAGCAGAGAGGAATGGTATCACTCGCACTACATGCGGACTGGGCTGAGCCGGCCAACCCCTTCCTGGACTCGCATACGGCAGCAGCACAGAGATTCCTCTTGTTTGAACTCGGTCGCTTTTTAGACCCGTTACTGGGAACAAGATATGAGGAGAAGCATAGCGAGGGGGGGTACCCACAAGAAATGAAGGCTTACCTGGAGGCGAGAGCTCGAGTGATGGGCCTCCCTGAATCTCCTCTACCTAGTTTTACTGACACGGAGAAGGAGGAGCTGAGAGGGGCTTTGAATTTTATAGCACTGAACCATTTTACCACCCGGTTGGTGTCTCCTTATCCTCACACACAGGCTGGTTCTCAGCAGAAGAAACAACCCCCTGATCACGACTGTCTGACCCTCTCTGATCCCACCTGGCCTTCATCCAGCCTGGGGCAGGCTATCGTACCCTGGGGCCTGAGGAGTATCCTGAACTGGGTGAGCCACAGATATGGAGACGCTCTACCCATCATTGTGACAGCCAGCGGGGTCGATGATCAGGCTCCCGGAGAGGACAAACTCAGGCAACACTACCTCAGGAGTTACCTGCAAGAGTCTCTGAAAGGTGGGACATGGATTTCACATATATCATGTTGTTGTTGTCTGATCCAAAATGTGTAGAGAAATCATGTTTCAGTAGGAACTAATATGGCTGTCAGCAGAGCACATACCTCCGCCAAAGCCCAACAGTTTCCTTTAAATTCAGTCAAGCTGCACCAAAGTACACATCCTCATAGATATCAGTTCCCTGAATGTACGAATTATTCTCTGACAAAATGGTGAACATTTAAAAAAACGCTCCATTTTGCAATGTTAAAGAAAGTGAAAAAAACTAATCTGGATCTGCACCAAAATGTAACCAAATGTTATTCTCTGACCCTATCCACATCCTTTCACCAATTTTCATGGTAATCCGTTCAGTAATCCATTCAAACTAACAAACACAGGGATAGAAATAAAAACATAACCTCCTTGGTGCAGGGAACAAAATGGAGATCTGCAGCATTCAGGAGGTTGAGACATAGATACAGCTCCACGGCCATTAGGGATTTTATGGCCACATTGCTTTATACTATAAAACTTAATGAGGAACCATAAATATCATAAAAACATAGAAGGCGGAGAAACACTGTACAGCAGCAATGCATATCAGTGTTGACTTCATACTTTGCCCTTTATGGCTCTCTTGCACATATGTGTCTTTTTCTCAGAGGTTAACCATTGTGTATCTGATTCAAAACAACATTTAGGTTATTCATTGAAAAGGAGGAGAAAGTAGAGGAATGATTCTAATCCTGATTGTCTTTCTTTGCAGCTCGACAGTTAGATGGGGTCAACCTGCAGGGCTTCTACATGTGGAAACTGCAAGATCGACACGTCCCCCAGTTCGGCCTTTTCACTTCGACCCATCACCAGTCCAAAGCCAAGGCCTCTGTCGCCGTCTACAGAGAAATCATCACTCACAGCGGTTTCCCAGAGGACGACACTGCTCTGACCTGCAGGTTCAGCGAGCTGCACGAACGCTGCTCTGTGTGTGCATGGATGCTCAAGAACAAAACCATGTTGTTTTTCGGAGGCTGCCTCCTGATAACAGCTGTGATGTTGGCAGCGCTCGTCATCTCTGTCATCGTCGCCAAGAGAAACCAAGCGAGGGGTGGAGGGAGGAGGACGGACAGGATGCACAGGAGGAGGAGAAGGGAAGGAGTTCCTGTATTCTTATGTCCGCCTGTCGTTAAGTGCAAACGGTAGAAAAGGTCGACTCTGTACAAACTGTGTGCAACTCACTGGATCTGTTATTGTGCCTGCTCCATTAATACTTGGGTGATCAGTTTACCCACAATCACAATCATTTATTTTGCTGTAATAACAAGTTATTTAATGGAGGGCAATGACTTAGGGGGATTTTAAAAGCTAATATATCTGTATATTAAAAGACCCTGGGATGGTAACATTCATATGTTAAACTTATTCAAAACTTGATTATGTGAGCTCTGTAGTTCACAGTAAAGAAATTAACTTTTCATAAATATTGACCCTATTTTTGACCTTCACTGGGTGGAGAAAATATGCCAATGTCAATGATTCTAATATTGTAAAAAAGTTAGTCAGAGAAGACTGTATTGTATATATCAGACTAAATGTGACTTTAATATTGTATTTTACATCATATAATATAAGTTTAGCTCAGATTGTATTAATTTTGTAAGAAAGACGACATGGTGTCCACTTCATTCAAACAGGAGGAGTGATGTGGGCCCCAGTAAACACAGTAAACAGTGTCTATTTCCATGGTTCCATTGTACTTTCTTGATTCTTGTTGTTCTGGGTTTGTACCCTCATGGTTGAATGCACTTATTGTAAGTCGCTTTGGATAAAAGCCGTCAGCTAAATGAAATGTAATGTAATGTAATGATGGTAAAATGATGCCCCCTAGTGTTGCTTTTTTTCAGCCTTTTCACTGTAAAATGCAGGTCTGTCCTTTCTTAACAGAGGTAGAAGAATACCAAAAGTGCATGAAATGCTCTTGTTTCCAGAGAGGAAGCATCATGGCTACAGAAGTTGGGGATCCATTTGCGTTTTGAAAGATGTCATGATTGTGGCTTTTTAAAGTTTGTGTGGCAAAACATATGGATGCATCACTTGAATAATATAATATTCACTTGAATAATAAGTCTTTTTAATTGCTCTTCAGAAGTGCAATGTGCTTCACTGAGGATTTTCTGCTCACTGAAAATATTTGCTTTTAAATTAATCGGTTTCTATATCTGTCTTAAAACATATATTCCATTTTATATTTGTATGAGAGACAGACACACTGATTTAATTCCAATTATTAGACAAAATGGCTGCATACTGATTTTAAAACCAACTCACCATGCTTGCACAATGCATAAGAAATATATATATATATGAATTAATATACTTCAATATTTCATTTATAACATTAATAAAGAATGCTGCAGATGATAACAAAAACTTTTGCATTGTCATTTATTTAATGGATGGCTGAGCCTCTTTCTAACCCATTTTAGCTGTTTTGTTATCTATCTCTTTATTGATTACTTCTATATTTTATCATAATTTAGCATATCAAAATTATATTGACATAACACAATCCATTGTAAAAAATAAAATAGAGTAGAAAGTGCAGATATTAACTGATATATGAAGTGCTGGAAGAGTGAAAAGTACCTGGAAATAAATCTGATTAAATCAAGTACAGGTACATGAAAAATGGGTAACTGCAGTAAATGTACTCAGTTACATCCCACTACTGTGAATAGTGATGTAGAATCTTTGTTTTTCTGTGGCATCCTTATGGACATCACATGGTTTTAAATATTTAATTATTAATATTACTGGGATAATAATGAAGATGATTATCATTATCATCATTATAATAACACAGTCCATTATTCCTCACGAACACAGCAGCCAATGGCAGGAGGCGCTCAGGATGGCAATACAGATCACATGACCCCCTCTCATCCAGACTGCATGCAGTTTGGTATTAAAATGTTTCCAGTACCACGAACCATTGTGTTGTTACACATTTGAGATGACAGATCCGCGCTGAGCTGCTCGAACCGGCCGGAACCTCCCGTCGATCACCTGGACTGACGCCACAGACCGCTGACGACCTCACAGCTGTTATTGTCCAGGTTGTGTGTCCCCCCCCCCTCCTCCTCAAAAAAAAAGTGCAGCGCTCCGGTGGGCTAGAGACGCCAGCTAACGTTTCAGGCAGGTCGGACGGCGGCGAGGCCCCAACCGGGACGGGAGCGCGGGGGAACCATGGCCAACATCGCGGTTCAGAGGATAAAACGGGAATTCAAAGAGGTCCTCAAAAGCGAAGAGGTTAGAAGAAGTCGCCGCTTCTGTTTTTCTGCTTTTCTCTCCGCGACTGCGAGCTGAACGCGAGTGACGCGTCGCTGGCTCAGCTGTCAGCTTGCTAAGCACCGAGCCGCGGCTAGCCTTAGCTAACTGTGTCCGACACGGCTACACAAACGGCGAGCTAACGGTGCCTCTGCGGCGGTGCTACAGACACACGCACAAGCCGCCGCTGCTCGAAAGCACTGGGGCAGATGTTGAAATTCAACCGAGCCTCGAGTTGATGTTGCTAAGTCTGTGGCTAGCTCACCATGCCTTCATTGTATGCTCGCCGAGCTAGCTGTGTTAGCCCCTAGCTAAGATAGTTTGGTGTGGTCCGCCTGTAGCGCTGAAGGTGTGCAGCTTCACGTGTGTCCTCCTCCGGGTGTGGACAACCTCCATCAACACAACCGCGACGTGTTAAAGTCCTAAGATGTGTGCAACAAGTTGAGGTCGACTTTGGCTAATGTTGGGTAGAGGGGGGTGTGTGTGTGTGTGTGTGGGGGGGTCAACTTGTGCTTGCATGGGCAGGTTCGAAGTTCTGATACGGAGCTAAGCTAACTACCTGTCCGCTGAAGTGTAACGTGTTTCCCCCCCTTTTCACCCACTCCAGACGAGCAAAAACCAGATAAAGGTGGATCTGGTGGATGAGAACTTCACAGAACTCAAAGGGGAAATAGCAGGACCACCTGACACACCATATGAAGGTGAGGGGCTCATTCACACTGCCGGCTCACCTGGATGCATGCTTGCACAATGCTATACTGACAACCTGTCTGTTTTTGAGGGCCTCACCGACTATGTCAAGAGGTTTTTCCATAGTAATGTGATCTAGAATAGTATTAACTTCCCTGTTCATTGCATGCTTCAAACAGCCTTAACGTGACTCCCTAAACAATGGTGATACCTGTCATTTCTTCCAGGGGGTAGATATCAACTAGAAATTAAAATTCCAGAGACGTATCCATTCAATCCACCCAAGGTAGGGATTCTTTGCTGCTGTTGTTGCTGATTGTAATCACTTTCTTTGTGTACGATGGCTTCGGAAATGTGCTGTTAGTAATGGTTTTCTCCGTCTCGCTCTTATGTCATCTCTCAGGTGCGGTTTATCACAAAGATCTGGCATCCAAACATCAGCTCAGTCACCGGTGCAATATGTCTGGACATTCTCAAAGACCAGTGGTGAGTGAGTGTGTGCTGGCATTCTTTAAATTCTTCATCCACCATGCATCCTCACAAAATACTTTTCTAGTCATGTGAGACAGTATTTCTCCATGTCAGACAGTATATCTCCTACCAAAATCCATAAGTCATATCCAAGTTACTTTTAATTCAGTGCCCTGTAACGGCTGGATAACACAAGCCTTTTGTCAATAATTACAGCTTGAGAATGATGCAGCTCCAATATGCATTGAACCAAGCTCCCACTTCTTCTAATAAATAATAGGGGCACAGCAGAGTTTAAAAAGGTGAGTGAGCCTAATGTGCCTGAAGTTTAATCTTTGGTGTTCTAAGTATTCAGGTACACAGATCAAATCAAAAACTAGTTTGTCAACAATCTTCAGTATTGAAAATCTTCATGATCTACTCTCATACAATTCCAGGAACTCTTGGGGAACCAAGTCACAAGTCAGAGGCTGTGAGCAGAGATCACTCTTGTATTGTTGTTGCACTAAACAGTGACATGTACTGTATTGTACTTTATGTCCTTTCAGGGCGGCAGCTATGACTCTGAGGACAGTTCTCTTGTCACTACAAGCCTTATTGGCAGCTGCAGAACCAGATGACCCACAGGACGCAGTAGTAGCCAATCAGGTGGGTGTGCATGTATTTAGGATTTGACTTTTGTATGCAATATTATACTATTGCATGACATAATAAAACATTATATTTATTATTGTATTATCCTTAATGCAGTAGCGTGTATAAACGGAATGCTCATCAGTTTTGTGGTTGTAAAGGCTTGGAATTGGATGAATTACATTTCTGAACCAGTTATGAAGAGGGAGTAACAAAGTCTCATCACTGGATTAAAGGAGAGTTGATCGACAAGGTTGACGAGGATTAGGTGTTAAAAGATGGTAAAAACGTTATGGCTGTTTTAAAGGTCCACTGGCTCACCAAGAGACGGGTGAACGTTTCAGAGAGAGAAGCATTGAGTTAGTGACTGTGGTGCAGAGCGCTATACTCTCTACAATGAAACAGCAGCGTAAACATTTTAAAGATCTTTAATGTGATTTATGAGAAGTGGGCCACCATAGTCTGGGTAATTAAACACTGCACACAACTTCAAGAGCAGCAGAAGATTAAAGCTTCCTGCAGCCAAGTCTAACGCACTCTTTTCTTGTGAAATGTTCGATGTAATCCGTTACTCCGGTGTTGTCATGAGTTTATTACCCAGTGAGAAAATTACCACACTGCAGCATCCCTCTTACTGATAATCTTGGGAATCTGTATATTGGACCGTTATAGCTGAGTAAAATGCACAATCAATTCCTCCACCTGCTTAAACATCATCCCCACTATTACTAATATTGATTTTTACTCAGAAGGGATGAAACTGTAAATACATTCTGTGAGCAGCACCACTCACAGCCAAGAAACTGTCACATCATTGGAACTATTTGTCAGAAACATTGTGATATTTATTTACGTCGGTGTAATTAAAACCTACTGTTGCACCTGCCAAGGCAGAGAACTTTGTCTTTCTGGGTAGTGGATGGGGATTTGTTGATGAATTGCTGTAGAGATGCAAACAATCAGTCCATCAATAGATTCGTTCATTGACAAGAAATAAGAGACAAATTATTTAAATAATTTCAAACGTTCTCGGCACCAAAACATTTTCCTGGTTTTACATTTAAGTAAATCGAATATTTTTGGATTTCAACTGTAGCACAGACAAAAAGACATTTAATTAGATCATTTCAAATATCAAATTATTATGATTATGAAAAGTAGCTGGATATTTAAAGCCAATTCCAAGGGACAACTATTATTTTTATTTCTTTGCGGATCCTATCATCTATTTGACACTCCGTTACATATTCTAAACCTTTTTAATATTAAAGCCTTAACTATGAATATAAATATGATGTCCCTGGGAACATTAGCTCAGTGAAAGATGAAATGGCTCTTAAATCTATCATATTTAATAGTTACACCTTCAGGCCCTTTCTTCTTTACATATTATCACTGGAGAGAGGGGACAGGTAGTGTCACATAATATTATTCTGTTAACAAGATACATTTTCGACACCTCCAAGTTTTGCTCTAGAGGAATGCACCTCTGAAAATATCTTTTATGTCAAGTTCATTTGTTTGATTCAGATATTTGTCAGTTCGACAGCCCTGGATTGTTTCCTTTAATGCTTTTACACAGTGTGAATTGATGCTTTATTCATCATTTTTGCACTGCACAAATATCACATATAGGCAGTGACATGTTTGCCCATAATCTGCTCTTCTTATTGAAAAGATTTCTACTAAAACCATAACACCTACATACAATCACCAATCCAGTGTAGAGCAACAGACATCTGTCAATTACCAGCCCTTATCCCAATGAAACGTGCACACAGGAATTAAATAAGATATAGCGTTGTATAGGATTTGTTTTTGTTAAGTTACATTAATGTTTTTAAACCCAAATTCTATTACTGAATGTTAGACATTTGGACAGAGGTCCAGTATGGAGTAGAAACCTGAAGCTGGGCTCATACTACAGGAATTTGGGGCTGATTTAACCCTGATTCAAAGAGCCATAGTTTAACCTCTCAAACTACCTGCAGAGTCATCGCCCGGATAATTATCAAACGTGTTTGAGATTTAGGATTTAAAATTGGGATGATTACATCAATACTTTACCAGTGGAACCAATGAGAGAGA